>NW_019646518.1:0-86696 GCF_002806865.2 Cucurbita pepo subsp. pepo
AGCAGTCTCCCCAATGTACCACCAGTCTGTAATCCCTGAAACCCTAAAACCCTAAAACCTCAAAACCTTTCCCGAAACCCCAAACCCTAAATCCCGAAACTTTAATCCCTAAACCCTAAACCCTAATCCCTATATTTAGCAGTCTCCCCAATGTACCACCAGTCTGTAATCCCTGAAACCCTAAAACCCTAAAACCTCAAAACCTTTCCCGAAACCCCAAACCCTAAATCCCGAAACTTTAATCCCTAAACCCTAAACCCTAATCGCGCTTCAACTAAGAGAACGAACGCTCGTAATTTTTTTCTCGTTTCTTCGTTTGTGTTGTCGCTTCCGATTCGTTATTTTGATCTGTCGAAGAATACTGTTCTTCACTGGAGGAAGAAGAAGCTTTAGTGGCAGAAGCCGCTAGGCTTCTTAATCTGCAATCTCCGTTGCTCGCAAATCACCGTCAAACAAAAGAAGTATAATATTTGAATTCATCATCACTCTTATGTTTTTTAGTTTCGGTCTATGTTTTTTTGTAATTTGAATTTTAGATTGAATACTGTCGCCATGCTAATGAACTCTAGAGGTCAGTGCTAATTTACTGTAAATGAATCTGAATCTCTGTATGCAGCTTGAACTACAGGAAACTTTTGAGAGTCGATCAAATCGAGTATTAATAAGAGATTCAAAGCAGTATTTTGTCATTTGGCATCACTTGATTTGAAGCTCTTTTTTGAAGAGGTTTTTCGTGTAGTGAATTTATATGGTTTGTTTACAACAACAGCCACCTGCTTTTTGTGCAACCCTAACTTCTAACATGATATTTTAGCAATCTTCGACTCTAAAGAAGCCTGATTGTTGACCTCGATAATTGACCTAACTTTTAACAACCACCCACTGACGACGGTTGTACAGAACATGCAAGCAGATTGTATCATGCTTCATTGAAAACAAGTAAACTTCATCAACCAAATACAGAAATTCGATCCATTCCATAAATTGGCACGATAAGGAACACAAACTATATCGTTAAACCATCCAGTGAGACAAGATAAACATTCTGTAAACTAACAGAGATGGCTCTCTTAGTCATGCCATAAAAAATCTCCCTTGGCCTCTCTTAGGCTCCTTCCTCTTCTGTAGTCAACTTCCGCATCAGAGCAGGACAAACCAAGATTATACTTCCGACTATTTTTTGATGGCCCTATCCTTGAAAATACATCTGATCCAACTTGGTTTAAGGTACTTGATCCAGACATGTTACCAGGTTGTCTTTGCAATTTATTATCTGCATCAAACAGGTGACAATTGTAACTATTTACGGTATCAGAATTGTGGGTAACAGTTTAAATTAATATAGCTCGCAGGGGAAGAAAAACTAGAGTTAATATTCATTATACTTCCACATTTCTATTCCCCTCACTCGCAGTGAAAAAAAAAAAATATAGTAAAATTCTAATATTTGACATTTTGAACACGTTTACCAAACCACATTTACGTGTTTACTTTCTTTCGACTTCTCATTTTATGGAACAAGTGTATGCACATAGTAACAGGGAACAGCAGCTCACCTTCATAAACACTGCATAATGCCAGCACTTCAGTGCAGGTATCCTTTTGGACAACATCAGGTGGTGATTTAATTCTCCTCTGACTCTGTAAGGTTGTATGTGCGGAATTTAGATTTTCAGCCAACAATGGAGGTTCAAAACTTTCTTCTGCTGACAGACTAGTTGAAGTGAAAGGCTTCATAGTAAAGGAATCCTCCATTACTCCAGATATCTCCACATATTGTGTAGTAGTTATAATTTCATCTGCACTGAAACCAAACGATGCTCGGTATGCTTCTAGTTCCTCCACATCTTGTTTTGGAGACTTATTGTGCCGATTTTGGAGTACATTCCCACCAGGCGAGTAAACATCTGAATCCTTTGATACACTTAACCTACCACCAGTATGAGGGAATGGTGGATTGTCCAGATAGAATTGTGCAAATGTAGCAGGGCAGAAGAAATTAGAATCCTGAGATACCAAAGATGTACCAGCTTTCTCATGTCCAAATAGCCGACCGGAACCAGTTCTAGGATATTTTCCATCTTGGGGAGAAACTGAAGGATTCCACTGCGGTAGGAAGTCCCTCTCAGGAAATGATGATAAGCAATCACCGGAGGTCCTTGAAATTGGTGACACGAGGCTACTGGAAGGACTTCCAGGGTAGAGAGAATATGCAGTTTGAAGATCATTTGAAGCAATGTAATTTTCCTTTCCTGTTCCTTTAAGATCCACTGATGAGGATAGGAACTCAGCAAACGGCACATCGGGGGAAGAAGGTGTGGTCAGGTGAGCTAGTTCTGGAGGGGGAGTGAGTGGAGCAGTTGACGGTTCAGTGGTGAAGGCTGAGAAAACAGGAGGCGAAACCAGCTGTGTTTCGTGTGCATATGGCCCTGTAGCAAACATTGTCGATGAAGGACCTCCAGGTGAATTGGCAGACATCGACAAGAAACAGCTCGGTGATTGGGCTGTTGAAGGGAGTGCAGAATTTGTAAAGGATGCTGGAGAAGAAGGTGGGGCTAGTAGCGATGGATCTATCACTGTAGCCTGGATGGCCATTCCGGCTGCTGGAGGTCTATTTGGCTGGGTTGTCACAACATTTCCCTCAGGTAAACGAGATGCAGGTACAATGCGCTTTTCTCCTTTCTGCGAGTGAAAACAAGATAATGCACCCCAGCATCCACCCCATTTCTTTCCCTGCTAAAGAGGAAGGTATTAGAAGGTAACCATAACAACTCATTAAAGAACAGTCAAGAAAACCAAAAGATTTAGGACCATCCCCTTTCACAACTTTTGTACAAGTTCATGCCAGCAGAGATGACTATTTCAAATTTATCCATTAAAAATGTCCAATATCAGTTTTAGCATGAGTTAAAGGCCTTCCAGATCTGAGCATATTCTTAATGGAAGTAGACTATTTAAGCGCTTCAGTAGAAGCCCCTGAAAGTGGGGATCAGTAAATCAAATATCAACCGCAATAATTATAAGTGTTTAATCAAACATCATTAAAATAAAAAGATAAGAATAAGAAAAACCTAAACAAGTGTTCAACAAAACTTTTTAATGTGCAGAATACCACAGCTTTTAACTTCTTCATCTTCCAAAATAAAAATACTCTATACATTCACTATGTTTAAAATTACAACTCGGAACTGTTGAAATTAGAGGTCAGAAAACTTGTAAGAAATTTCTGTGAACTTTGGTGTAGGTCTTAATTAATAAAACAGTGAAAATATGAGAAACAAAGAAAGCACATAGTAATTCGGTTATCAGAAACAGTGTCCAGAACTAATGTATTATGAAAAGTTAGGAAAGTAATTAACGTGATCTTCTGTGTTTCTCAAAATGACAGCATCTCTTATGAAATTCTCTCTCATCTTAAATATGCTTCTTCATCTTGAAATCTGATGCTGCAACTTGTTCTTTGTTCTTTTTGTTTTGTTTTTTTGTTTTCTACCCAATAAGAAACACAATGCATTTCATAGAAGATAGGAAATTGAAAATAGGGTAAGAAAGCCAACCCCCGTGATAAGGAAGCTACATAACCTCAGTTGGCACAAAAGAAAAAGAGTACAGATTTGAAAGAAGCAAAAAAAAAAAAAAAAAAATCACCATAATAACCCAACCAAAAGAACATGGTCCAAAAGCCTGTCTATAGATCTAGCTTTACTGTTGAAGAGTCAGTTGTGGCCACTTTTTCCTCATCTGCTCATTCTTCGAATGGATTTGGTATCCGTTTATTTACTTATCATGCTTCTTCATTTCAGATGGTTTCTTATATTTGGTTCTCAATAAGTCTTTCATTTCTCTAATAGTTTTTTAATTATCCTAGAATTTTTCTTTTTTTTCGAGATACATGTTTCTTATCTTTTCTGTTTCTCGACTTGTTTTTCACTTGAAAATAAGAAAAAGTTTTTTTATTATTGAAAAATGAAAAGCACGTGTACAAGAACTGCTGAACTAATTAGAAAGAATGAACAAGACAATAACAGATATTATAGAGCAGCCTAAAGTTTTGATTCCCTTCCAAATACTGTCAAATATCTAGCTTTTCTTCAAAGATTCTCTAAACAATTTCCAACCAAACATTCAAAAGAAGGCTTTCATCAACATAAATACTCGGTAATCACAGCATACCACAAGCAAATTCTCTGAAGGCAAAAATGTCAAACCCACTAGGAAGCAAGGGTCGTTCTCGAAATTATCCAGAAGCCTAACAATCCCTTACATAACGCAACAAAACTATATCCCACTTGATAAATTGAGGATCTCACTTTGGTTGGGAAACTTGAAAAGCGAAAGGGGTGGGTTGGGATACTGGACAAGATAGCTTGTTGAGGAACAGATAAACAGCCAACCTTCTGAAAGGAAAGGAACTTTCCACATATCCAGTTCATGCTGGATTTCTCAATTATTGGAGTCCATAAGTCCAACATCAAAGTATTAACCGCAGGAGGCATCCCAAATCCTGTACTTTCCTGGTACTCCATAGTAACACCTGAAATACAGTTTTATCTTTGTTAATGGAGTCTCCAACTCATTAAGTTTAGTGCAGAAGACAAGGACATCATAAGCAAATTGAAATGGTTTGCCAGACTCTTATCCAAGTGCACACTGCAAAGGATCCAGAATCCAACTCTAAGATTCTGCAAAAGAATATCAAAACTAACAGAACAAGAGAGAGCAAATCTCACTGTCTCAAGCCTCTAGAAGCTTTAAAACTACCCCTTCTGCCAACCATCTATAAATGTAAGAAATTAGTTTTAGCAAAGCAACTGCTTCCACTTTATCCATCTCTCCCTAAAGCTACGCCTCCTGAAAACAACCAAAAACGACTGCCAATTGAATCTTATGGAGGCCTTTCTCAAAATCAACCCTCATCGCCGAACCTTACCTTTTTACTTCCTGAAATAGTCCACTAAATCATTTAGCAACAAGGATGGGTGTCAAAATATATTTATCAGCCACAAATGCAAACTGTTTAGTAGACAGTACAACGAAGAACGCTATTCAATCAACCTGTTACAACCTATGATAGTACGTGTGTTGTATATATCTACATGGAGAGCCACAAACCCCAAGCCACAGAAACTATTAAAAAAATAAAAAATAAATAAACCTTCAGCTGGCACATAAGTGAAAGAGTAAGTCAAAACTATCATTAAAAGAAGGGATCCAGAATTGAAACTTAAGTTAAGAAATGATAAGCATATGTGGAATGATCATAAGCCAGATCAGGAAGAGAAGGTGACATCCATCATGTCAGATCGGTAAAACTAACAAAAAGCAATCTAAAAACTATCAAGTAAATGGGATCCGCATCTGCAAAATAATTCAGTAGAAGAAGGATGGATTGAATAGATTTGTTAGGAAATAAGGGGTTGGCAGAGAACGCAACACTAGATTTAGGGGAGGACAGGCAGAAAAAAGAGTGACATTGCCTTCAAAGTAAATACAAAGCCTAAGCAAGTAAAAAGGTGTTTGGAGCACCCTAGATCTAATGCTATAAGAAACAATGTGCAAAATCCACCATATTCCCGTGCAATAAACTAGATGTTAGCAGAACGATCAGTGAGGGAGGGGACTCATACCCGTTCCTGCTGAGGGAATCTATTCTGCTCGGACCCCATTCGTAACCAGTAGCCCGACAAAGTCTCTACTTATCTTTTCGTGTCCTAAGCTGCCTCTTCCTACGAGACTCGTGGCCCTCCTCCTCCACCTCCTCTTCCTCCTCCTCCTCCTCCACCTCCTCCACCTCCTCCTCCTCCTGACAAGTATAAGTTTATAAGGAATCGTCTTAGTTGGTAAAATGATAGAGATTAAAAAGAAAGGCTACATGCTTCTGTCGTTTTAACTTTAACATAAAGAGAAGATGGAGGAGATCCATTACCGCCAGCTTCATCCATACAAGGACTAATGCGAATCAGGCCCATATCAACCGTAGCATTTCTCCATTCACAGAGCAAAAGCTGACAGCATACAGATTTGCTTTCTCGACGCTGAAAACAGTAACTGATAAAGAAAAAGAAAAAAGAAAAAGACTATCCAATATATTTGAATTCACAATAGGAAGCGATGGCGTAAGTAGTCAACGGCGACGGTGGCTGAGCGAGGGTGGCGGAGTGTGATAGGGTCGGCAAATGCGAAAGACGGGGAGAGAGAGAGAGAGATGACCTGGCTGACAGTCGAAGTTCCCGAAGTGGAGAAACCCTAAAACCAAACGCAAAACATACCATTTGAGTCGGTTCGGTTCAGTTAAACCGAACCGAATCCTTGAAGGTTCATTGTGATCTCTGTAAACCCGAACCGAACCGGTTCGTTTTACTTGAAATGAGGATAATGACCATCATTTTAGACGTTCAAACATGAAACATGAAGATATTATGCATTGGGAGTCGGGACCTTTTACATGTAACATAGTATTTATAAACATTGTTGGATAATACATAATTGGAAAAGATAAATAAAGGACGAAATGTAAATATGTGGGTATCAAAGTTTTCAGTACGTAAATCAAAGTATATTACAGAACTGTTCAAATGTGCGAAGTTTGAAAATGTTATGTTTTTTACTAATTTATAACAAATATTAAATTCTATACATGCACGCTGGGGGTAAAAGGGTAAGGAGAATTGTACATTATACACCTCAAATATTCTAAAAAACACTACGATATTTAAAAAGGATGAAGCTGTAATTCAATATAAAGATCTAAAAGAAACTGTCTACAGTGAATTTATCTTAATGTCTTTTTCTAATAATCTCTAATCGGTAAAAGTCGCCAGCAACAGCCAGAAGAACGAAAGGGGAAAGGCCCGGTTAGTCACGCTTGCATTTGCGGATGCAGCTCCTGCATGCCAATGTGGCCACATAAGCAGTTCCCAGCGAACCAAGAAGAAGTACTGAAACAAACCATCAGTTCTGGGTTAGAAATTTATTAGCAAAGAATTTCAGAACATAATTGCATATTTCGGAACTTACAAGTCAAGGTACTATAAAACAAAATTGCCAGCCGATGTCGGACTATCCATCCCAAACTAACTTCCAGAAGACAATGCCTGTGGTACTTTCCCGTATTACTATTGGATAAATACTCACTGTTTCCTGGACGCAATGAACTCAAAGAGATGTTGACACCTACTACAGCAACCCCATTCGCATCCCGCACTTCCATTTTAAGGCTTACTGGAGTTGCATCCCAATCAATTTCAACGACTCCAAAATTTGGTTGCCCTAGGAGGAACCATACACGAAAGGGAGATGACACAGTGAAGAACATCTAAAATCTAAGAAATAAGCGACGACATGTGCATACCGAACGTGCAGGACTTGTATCTGCAGTTGCTTTCCATAACTCTCATTGTAGATGGCGTCACCCACGCAAGAAACCTCACTACAAATTGTAATGGTCGCGGAAGTACCCTTTCAACAGCTTGGGTAAGACCACTTGAGGTTATATCATATAGCGGATACTCAACGCCGCAATCAAAGCGAGAAATTTCTCCAAAATGAACATCTCCGCTTATAAAGAAAACTCCATTTCTCTTAATCCATAGAAACACGGGAAGAAAGAAAAATATAATGCATACTGGAACTTTAGTACATATAATATATAAATTAGGTCTAAAAATACTACCTTAATCATTTAGCCCTCGTAATTTAAAATTTGTAATAATTTAGTGCCAGTAAAATATATATATATATTAGTTAAGATATTATGGTGTTTCTTATGTATGAAAATAGATAAATCCATCCAAGACTAAATGTGTTTATAAATTACTTGGACTAAATCATTACTTAATAAAAAAAAAATTGACAAGACTAAATTGTTAGAAATCTAACCTACAGGAACTAAATTCAGTGACTAAATTTTTACCAAATTTAAACTTTGAAACTTAAACTTCTATTAAATTGAAAACATGGAGATTAAATTGGTACTTCATCAATTACATGGACAAAAAGTTTTTTTTTTTTTTTTCTAAATTATAAATATTGGAGATTTCTCACTGTGTTTTTTCCTTTTGGTGTGCAGTTCGTTAATTTAAAGAGCAGGGGCTACTTGAATAAAAAATGCACTAAAGATTTTTACCTTGCTATCTGCAATCAACTTGAAGAGGAGCTCTCTCTCCTTCGGGAAACGTCCCCAAGACTCCAAATAGAACAACGGCCTGGTGGTTGCTGAAAGATTTGATATAACCTGAATTGTAGAATAACTATGACACGATATCATAAAAATAAAGCTGACAACTGCTAAGATACGCAAGGAAGAGAAGAGGTTTCATGATAAGATTTATCGGTGAGCAAGTGTAAGAACAGATCCACTGAAAAAGTTGCATATGCTAGTAGACAAAGTATGCTTGAGCCACCTGAATGGATGACCCAATTATTGTAACTGCTGACTCCGGACCCTTAAGCTCTCTCTCCAGCCACGTCCATTGAGCAGCACCCAAAATAGTTCCATCACTAAACATCGGATCACGGTGATATCTAGTATCTAATAGAATAACCTACAAAACTCCAAGTCATAAACATGGTATCTGAAGGCTAATCACATAATACGATCAAAATACATCATCATTAAAGCCAAATTATGAAGATAAGAATCATCGAAAGAGCTACAATTTGTACCTTAATTTGTTTACCTATAGGGCCGAACATGTATGATGCATACACACCCTGCTGCTTGCGCCTAGAAAGGCAAAGTATGGTTAATAATTTAACAGAAAAAAATCTACAAAGAAGTAAATTAACAATCCAAGGATTACAGTGCTCTAAAATTTAAATTATCGCAATGAACACTAAGGTGTAGGCCTTACCCAGAAATAAAGTACAAGTCTTTTTTCAATCTAATATACTTGGGTATACCATTCCTTTCATAATTTTTATGTTAAAAATGACAAAAGGATGGCGAGAATTTTAAGCTAACCACTGCAGTATTAGGATGTTTATTTTTCTAATAAACTATCAATTTGAAGTGTCATAGGTAATGTTGCTTAGAGCAAACTCACAAATAACGTCCTCAGATGGACAAAAACTACCATAAGGGTCAGAAAATCTCTTTTCTAGCATTTAAAAAATGAACTTAAAAGAAAAGTAAACCCTCCGATTGCAGTTCATGGAATGTGAGAAACAAGGTTCCCTTCTAATATGAGTTTAGATGCATCATATTCCTGTATGACATAGATTGCGATTTGCTTTGTTTTGCAGTATCATTGCAACATACCCTTCAAGTCTTTGAACAATGTCTAAAATAAACACAAACGACACCGTCTTTAACGCATGTCCTTTCCTAACATGCCCATTGATAGGAGAAAAACTACAATATACGCATATTTGCACAACGTGAATTTCAGCAGCATGCCCATGGCATACTTGAGATACTTCGGGTAGCAAAGGTCGAAAGTCAACCTATGAAACACTTGTTGAGGATGCAGTAACCGAGGGAATTAATAAGATAGATACAAGTTCTTGGGAGAGAAGGGTTATGTTCAAGTAAGGATATTCACAAGGTAAGAGCTCTTGGAAGCATTTCGAGTTCTTGGTTTGTAAGTTCCTAGATTGTACGCAAGAGAATGGAAGTCTCTCTTTAACAGAAATTTAGCTCTTCCACAAGCAATAGGGATTGAAATGATCTACCAAATAGGTATTGCTTTCTGAATCACACCTGGATAAACACTAAATATTTAAGAAACTTAAACCTGCCCAACGCCAAATGTTGGTGAAAATGATAATAGGAGACTCAGCGAGGCAAATGGACTCACAAGTAAAGTTCAACAAAAAACAATCTAAGACTTCTATAGAATTTCCTAAATGATTTTAGATAGAAAAAAAGAAAATGTATAAGGAAAAAAGAACCAAAAGTGTTCTGGTTCATTCTTGCATATCCAATCACCCAACGTTAGTGGAAGTAGTACAGGATACTTCCATACAGAGTAATGGTATGCATAAAGATAACAAAATTTTTAAATATCAACGCCAACTTTCTAATATCAGTTAATGGAAGTAAGAGACTAATGTGGAGAGCAGATAATAAGACAAACCGAAGAAAAGCAACCCTTAGGACAGATAAATAATATGTAGAAGCAGAAAAGGAACTCCCACCTTGGACTATCAAGGGGTTCATCTAAAAAATCAAGGAGAAGCTTCTGATTTGTGGCCTTCTCAGTAAATTCCTTTCCGGCATCATTTAATCCATAATCATGGTCATCCCAGGTACCGATTACCTAAAACAGCACAAAGACTAACTAAAAAACAAAGGCACCCTCATTTAACCGTAAAAAATTTAATCATGTTAAAATCAAATAATGTACGAGACTTTTTAATGAATTCACGGATCAGGCACCTTGGTCCTCTGTCTAAGCCTAGAATAACCTGGAATTGTCTTGCCCCTCTCGTATTTGAGCATCATTTCCTGCTTAGATGAAGGAACGAATCGTGGAACATTTTTCCATGGCCCCACCGTCCTTTCTCGACCAAGTAGTTTGAAAGGACGCCTAATGTCACCATAGATGTTATCACCAAGCCAAATGAAAACTTGCGGATCGAAGTTGACTATGGAGTTCCAGATTGGCTGCAAAAAACAACTCGATGTACAGTGTTACTCCTATAATAACAACATTGTCTTTTCACATCTTTGACGTCGCAATACAAAATTGTTAGAATCAGATTAGATCAGTAGATAGAGTTAATTAAAAAAAACAGCAATGACGACGTCGACGACAAACAAACCTGAGGAGTATCCTGGTTAGCGCATGATCCAAAAGCAATCCTGGATACCACAGGCTGAGGCTCCTTCTGTTGATCCAGTTGTGAAGCACTGCTGCTAGAAAACAGAAAACCAGCGACCGCCACTCCCGTTAAAATGAAAAGCCTCCACCGTCTCCATTTTCTCTCATTGCCCATGTCTGTTTCTTTTTGCCCCGGCAGAGAACGTTGAACTAATATATATTGCATTCGCCTATAAAAATCAAATAGAGAAGCATAGAAAAATCACCGGTTAATCAGGAAGAATGCTCTGCCTTAATTAAAAAATCTCACGATCAAAGAAGGTTCTAGGACGTAGCCCAACAAAGATTGGGACGGAGCTTAAACTTTACTAAAGATTGCAATTTTAATCTCTCAAATAACATTTCACTCCAATTATCATTGAAAAATATTTTTATGGCTCAAAAAATCATAAACCGTAGCTTTTTTTACTGAAATTTATAAATTTTGATAAAGTTAATCATAGTTAGTTGTGTAATTATTAAATTTATTTTTGAGTAAATTTTATTTTATTAAAATTAAGCAAAAAGATAACAAAATTTTAAGCTTGTTTTTTCAATGTAATTACTGATTGCAGCCTGTAGGGATGTCCTTTCCACGTATCATAGGCGGTTGGGCTTTGCGGATGAGCGGTCGGTGAGCGTAGGTTCTGTGGGCTTTAGGTTGCAAAATAATGCAAGGCGCTGTTCTCTTGGCTGCGCAACCACTCCGCGTGAAGTTGCTGTGGAGCAACAATTCCAGTACTGGTAATCCGTCCGCCACCGCAGGCGCCGGCAATCCAAGCTTGATGGCGGCCGCTGGTCCGAAGTGGGCTCAGAAGACTGTTACGCTGCCTCCTCATAGGCGGGGCTGTCATCTCATCACCCCGAAGGTGATTAATTGGTTATCTTCTCCCACCTTATCTAGAATCTTGTATTGGTCTCCTGGGGGTTTAAATGGTGCCTGTCCTCTACATAATTCAGTTTCACTTTTCCGAACAATAGACGAAAAATTATTCATTTATACCTTAGTATGCAATTTTTTCCTCATATTGCTGCTACTGAGTTTGATTTCTATATCAGATAATGAAGGAAATTGGGAAGGACTTGTCAGAATTCAAATGTGGCCTTGCTCACATCTTCTGTAAATCTTCTAATCTAGTTTATCTATTTTGGAGATTAATGTGTAGTTGGATTTCTTTGTGGAATCATTTGCTGATGTCTCAGTGCAGCATACGAGTGCCTCTCTTACCATCAATGAAAACTATGATTCGGATGTTCGGAGTGATACTGAAACCTTCCTCAACAATATAGTGCCTGAAGTTAGTTTGCTATCCGCCTCTATCATTTGCAACTCTCATTTATCGAAAGCTTTCCCATTTGACCCTTTGTTTCTCTCTCCCACTCTTTCATTTGGGGGTTTGTTTGCAGGGTACATCTGCTCCTTGGAAGCATACACTTGAAGGTCATCAAAATTCCTTCTACTTTATTCTACTAAGAAGAATTTTCCTCTTTTTTAGTTAACTGATTTCATATACTGAAAAAGAAACTGTACTATAAAAAGGGCCCGGGATTTTGTCTCCGTCATAACATTGTAACACAATTTGAACTCTTGTAATGTGTAGGATGCTAATGAATCTGCTGACTGGCTATGAGGGAGGAGGGACTATGATAGATGTGCGGTAGTTTATGAAAAAAGTCGGAAAAATGTAAAATTGACCAACCAATGTTAAGAATATATAAAGAGGAAGTAGGCTGAAACAGAGTTTATGCGAAGTAATCTCATTTTAATTTGACGGGTTATCTTAGTAAAAGCATAACTCACTCCTGAGCCTTCAAAGTTCTATACTTCTATGCCGTCTAAAAATGATTGAAGGGGTAACTGACGAACTTATATGTATACTGGTTTGGATAAGAATAGGAAGCATAAAGATTTTTTTCAACAAAAAAAAAAAAAAAAGGATTCTTTGACCTGTTTGCTGGAAGTTACTGAATGAATCTTAGACTAATAAAACGACTATCAAAACATATTATATACCACAAAAACTCTTTGTTGCATGCTTTTAGATTTAAATTTTCAAATAGAAATGCAAGTGCCTCAGCATCACATATAAAATTCATAAGAAATATAGGATTGGGGGAAGAGAGTGTTTGGAAAGCCTCTCTTTTTTCTAAAAACATTACTCTCTAGTTTATACTCAACTAAGATGGATCAGGGGAACATTGACAAAAAAATTATTTTGTTCTTGTGCTCATTATGCAGGCCCGGATGACATGCCCGCGCACATTAAATCATCAATGTTTGGCTGTGCACTCACGTGGGTTATTCGACATTGTTTCTGGATTAAATGCCTAGTTGACCTGCTGTTCTCATTTGTGGTTATTCTTTTGTAGGGTTCCAATTACAAATGGAAAGTTTAATATGGGTACTTGGCAGGTACAGTTTAGTAGGTCTTTTTTTTTAATTAATATTATTTTTATTATTATTAATTGTGGTTTTTCCGTTAAATAAAAAACTAACAATTTTTGTTAATAGTGAATATGGAAAAGAGTTCGTTATTCCTTTGTTTGGTACACAATTTGTAATTTTGGTATGAGAATAAATCATTCCTTAGCATTCTTATATACTCATGAACAAGGGTAATCCATACCTTTCCGAAGTTTTGGGTTTTCAAGTCTCACTTAAAACTTCTCTTCTTACTTCTTCTGCTCTTCTTTTTTCTTCTTGTTTTATATATTTTCTTTTTGTTCGTGCATATTTGTTTATCTTATTTAGTTAGAACAAATTAATATGTTTAAGTTAATTTTTTTAATTGATAGGACTACTAGTGTTTGTTAGGTTGTTGATTCATAACCTTTACAGTAAATGAAAAGTAAGGCTCGTGTTTCAGATTTTTTTTTTTTTTTTTTTTTTTTTTTTTTTTTTTTTTTTTTTTTTTTTTTTTTTTTTTTTTTTTTTTTTTTTTTTTTTTTTTTTTTTTNGTATCCTTTAAGGAAAAGTTTGGAAATGCATGGGAAAAGTACTTTAATGTTCAATCACCAGGTTAACTTAGTATCTGACGTTGTAATTGTAGATGCCTTTCGTGAGGTTAGCATGTCATTTAGAAAGAAGTTCTGTTCCTGATTAGGGTTATAAGGAAATCCACGAGATTTATTGGTTCAAGTCATGATTGGAAATGGATATAAAGCCTCTACATGATTTCCCACCCTGATCAGATGAAACATCGCCTTGCCACTTTTGTACTTTGAATTAAAGTAATGCCAACTACCTGGATCTTCTTAGATCTCCACTCTTCAAACATGAATCTTTTTGGCCCTTTGAAACATGATTCAAATATTCATCCTTCATTCTTGCCTGTTGAAGCTCTATTTCTTTTTCCTCTTTTTAATTGGAGACAAATTTTCATTGATAATAAAAATTTCGTAAGAAAATGAACGAAAAAATCTTCAAAATGGCTTTTTCCCACCTGTACTTCGTGGTACATGTCTACCAAGAGTGCAACCAAAGCTTCAAAATGGCTTTTTCCTTAGAGGCTGCTACCTTCCTGTTAAGAACAAGAAATGTCCACGTAAAGCCTTCTTAAGATGACTGAAATTTTGATAACAGTGGAAATTTAAAATCAATCTGGGATCAGTTTTCTCCCATCCATCCACTCAATCCAATTGAATACTTCTTCTAAATTGACACTTGTGGTTTTTTGTGTTTCTGCTTCAGTAAGATGATTCAACTAAAAAGATCATTCTATGTTGAACACTCAAGTGTCAGAATATTCCCTTGGGTGAATTGGCAACTCCAAATATTCTCCTGTAATGCAATACTTCCCGTTGAGAATGAGCTTGTTTGAGTCTCTTTGTTCTCTAATCAATGTAGGATTTGTTGCCACTTCATGTTGGTACTCACTTTGATGCCTCTTCTTCTATGTGCTTATTTCTTCAGCAATTTTGTCCATTCATTCAAGCAATATTGAAGTATTCTTCTCCATCTTAAGAATTTTATACGAATCCCGTAGACAAAGCTAAATCCTTCTTATTTCTTTCAAAACTGAATTGAATGTTCAAGAGAAATATTTATATAATTGAGAGATATTTTTGTAATCCCTTTAAACAGAGGTAATATTTAGGGATTGGTTCTAGGGATTTATTTATATGTATTATTACCTAATATCTAGGGTTAGCTAAATTTTATTTTACCAGGTATCTAGGAATATATTTTTTTTTTTTTTGTCTTTTTTGTATTATAAAATGAACCATTATCTCTTTGAAAATAAGTGAGCAAGATAGTTTATATTGCAACATGATATTAAAGCTTTTCTATTCTAGAAAATTTGATTAGAACCGAAACCCTAATACAATCGGTGAAACCTTCATCGTTGCCGACCATCCATCATGATCAAGTTTCTTCTGCAAACTACCTCAAACCCATCAAGCACTCAAAATCTAGGAGGGTTGCAATATTTCTAGTGCATGTAGATGACATATAGTCACTAAAGTACTTTCTTAGCATTGAAGTAGCGTACTCAGCTCAATGCATTTTCATATCACAAGAAGAAATATGTGATGGATTTATTGATGGAAACAAAGAAAAGCATAGGTGAACTAGCGCCAACACTGATGGATCCACATTAGAAATTGGGAGAGTCAAAAAAAGAACCTGTAATGAACAGAGAAATGTACCAGAGGTCAGTGGGCAGGTTCATATATCTAGCTCACACTAGATTAGACATAGCATACTCCGTAAGTGTAATTAGTCAATTCATTCCTGATCTGCAAGAACCTTACCTTCAGGCGACATATAGAGTGTTCTGTTACTTGAAAGGAACTTCAGGAAAAGGAATTTTGTTCAAACGGAACTATTCCATTGCATTGGAAGATTGCACCGATGCTAACTATGTTGGATCATTTGTAAACCGAAGATTTACTATGGAGTATTGTACTTTTCTTGGAGTTAATTTGGTAACATGGAGGAGTAAAAAGCAAAATGTGGTGTCTAGATTATCTGTCGAATTAGAATTTCGAGCTATTGCACAAGGGTTTTTGTGAACTCTTATGGTTGAAGATGATCCTTGATGATTTACAATTTAAGGGAGAAGATCCGATGAAGTTGTACTGCGACAACAAATCAGCTATCCACATTGCACATAATCCTATCCAACATGGAGAAGGGGATAGTATGCATTAGTTATGTACCCCATAACTACAACTAACCGATATACTAACAAAAGGATAATATCTATTCCTCAGATTGAGGGAGAGTGTTGAAAGAATGACCTTGATTCAAGGAATATTTATGTATATTTTTAACTAAGGAAAATATTACCTAGTATCTAAGGATTGATTCTAGGGATTTATATGTATGTATTATTACCTAGCATAGCTAGATTTTGTGTGAAGTTGAAGAACTGACCGCATTTCCATTACTACCAGAGGAATATTATGAATCTTTCCAAAGTATTCATGAGGAGGTGGATTCTCCTTTACCCCCTAGTTTTCCTGCTTTTGTTCACTTTTCCACTTCTTTTAACTTGTAAGCAACTATCTCTTTTTTTTTCTTTTTTCTTTTTTCTTTTTTTCTTTTTTAATTAAATAGTAATAAAAATTATTTTAAAATAAAAGGCCAGCAACAACCAGGCATCTGATTGTTTCTAGCAAAAATATGATGGACTCCTCTCTTTCTCTCTCTTACATAGTTTTGTAATTAGCTGCTTATCCATTCCTTTATTGGCTTATCTTATGTGTTACCAGCAAAAACCAGCCATATGATGGACTCCCTCTCTCCCTCTCCCACTCTTACTTATGTACTGAGGGCTTATATTAAACCAAAACATCTGTAGTGTTGTTTAACTTGATTTGACTTTTCTTTATTACACCCAGTTGAATTAGCAATATTAAATTAGTGTTTGCATATTTCCGGTCTTTAATATAATTCTTTTTTATCATATTGAAACAAAGGTAATGCCTGATGGATCAGGATAAGTTATGACATGAAGTTTTTAAGGATTGAAGTCTGTGTGTATGAAATTTTTCTGCATTTAGTAGAACTGAGAGATCGGATGGGGGAGGGTTGATGAATAGGTCTGAGGTTTGGGGGAGGGTTTCTATCCTTGGTTCAGTGTGTCGAATGGATTTATAAACGGAATGCCACATGCTAGGACAGATGAAACTTTTAGTTTAAAATTTAATGGCTAATTTTGATTGGACTTTGGATGCTTCAGGGAATATGGCTATGTGAGCACCGAGACCACCCCACTGCACGCAATATTGTGGTCACCCTGAATGGAATTTAGGTGATGGTAAGAGTTGGAGCTTCTGCCTGCCCAACTATTTCCCTTGGTTGTATCAATGTCAATAATAAACTGGTCTCCTTGCCTTGGCAAAACTGAACTGTAGACTCGGAGTCTGGGGACCATGTGAAATCACCCCTTTTTTTTTCCTTTTTTTTTTTTTTTTTATTTGAGATGGTTGTTAATGGTTTATCATTTAGTTATGCTTGTATATTGGTCAACTTTATTGGGAGAGATATATGATGAATATGAACCCATTAGCATTCAACCACCCCCCCCCNTTTTTAACTACTTGATTTTGCTTTCTATTTTTCAATCTAGGCTTGGGAGGTTATTATCATTCTAATACCCCAAAGTTCTATAACCTTATGACTTGAATATAACACTTCAATACCCTAATCCCATGAAGCCCCTCAACAAATCATTTCATCACGTGCTAGAAAATATTTTGAACCAAATTCAACATTTGCTAGTTTCCATAGTAGAGATGCTAATGTTTGATGAATATGAATCTATTTGCATAATAAAAGTATGCTCTACAGCTTTTTATCATATTGCTTTTTAAAGAATAACACTAACCAATTTTTTAAAAATTAGTTTTTCTTTTCTATTACTTTAGCACCCTATGAAGTTTAACATTGATAAATTTTACAGGGTGAGTTGTTAATATTTGATGAGCATAATTCTTTTTTAAGAATAACACTAACTAATTTTTTTTAGAAGGGGCAACCTTGGTCAATTTTTGTACGTCTTTCTTTCTAGTACTAGAGATGAAGCGGAGAGGAAAAACAAAAATATAATATAATGTTTTGTTAAAAGATTTTTAAATTTTCAAAATTCAATATAATTTTCAATATTTAAAAAAAAAAAAAAATATATATATATATATATATATATATATATATATATATATAACATACTTGCTCAATCATATAAAATAAAAATATAATATAATGTTTTTGCTAATAAATTTGAACTTCAACCTTTCAACAATACTTACTCAATTATATATAACAAAAATATAATATAATGTTTTTGTTAAAAATTTTGAACTTCAACATTTAATACTACACATAGTTTTAAACCTTTAATAATTGTGCTTGTTTTTTTTTCATCGTTGAACTCACAAGATGTTATGTATCAACAACAAAGAGAAAGAACATCCAAACATGATTCCTCTTTCGCTTATTTTGATTTGGTAAGGTTGTCTCTTCCCTCTTATTTCTTTTTCTTTCACTTTTTAAGTTGATTTTTTTTTTATTATTATTATTTTGCTCTAGAAATTGAAGAAGAGAAATAGAGAGAGAAAAAAAAAAGTTGAAACTAGTAATAATTTTGAAGAAACCGTAAATAAGCAAACACATAGAAAAATGTAAAAAAACCACTTAACCTAAAATTAATATAGAATTATAAAATTATGTCAGGTCATTTTTGTGAAGTCAAAGGTTATATTGAATGACTTTCTAAATGTTAGAAACTAAAAGGTTACTTGGAGACCAAATAGAAATCCCAAATCGGCCATTATCACCCCCCCAAGTCTTCTCGTAAGTAATAATATTCACTTCACAAGCTTGATGGATGCGCATTCGTAGTAAGTAACGCCACCTGCCATCGTCCCACGCGGCCAGGAATACTTTTCTTTGTTTTTTCCTTTTGTTTTTGTTTTGTTTTTTTTTTTTTAATATTTCTTCTTTCCTCCAGGGAGTCGCCCCTCATCTGAGTTCATGCCTCTTTTTTAGATAAATAAATTATTCTCCTCCAAACTTCCAACATTTGAACCTGGTGTTCAGACCTTCATTTCTAGACAAAGGCCGGCGGGGACCTTTACACTCCTACATCATAATATCATTTGCCTGATCCGAACTCCCAGATGGTGAAGGAGACGGAATACTATGACGTACTTGGAGTCAGCCCCGCGGCTACAGAAGCCGAAATCAAGAAAGCTTATTACATCAAGGTGGCTTCCCTTTGCATAATTTCCACCCAGCTTCTGTGATATTCGGCCCGATTTTCTCCCCTTTCCTCAGTTCTCTTTCTCTCTCTCTCTCTCTCTCTCTCTCTCTCTTTTTTCTTTTTTTTTTCTTTTTTTTTTGTCTTGTTACTGAGACTATCGTGACATTGGACTTGATCACCCCTTCTGTCTCAACCTATGATTTGCCCACATTTCAGATTTGTTTGAAGAGATTTGACATTCATCCCTCATTTATTATTTGTGAGCAATAATTTGCAGCTGGATCTATTTGGTACTATTGATATGCAGACTCCTCCCGTATTAAATCTAATGTCCAGCGCTCTTATTCTCGTAGTATTTATCGAATCTGCTTTATTTGCCATCCTTATGACCTAAAATTTTCCCATTCCAGATGTTTTCATTTTCCTACACATGAATTTTATGAGGCTAGCCTATTAAATAATTAGTATTTTAGAGCAAGCGTTAATTACGGGTCTTTGCCTCATCGTTAACCCTTAATGCAAAGCAATAGATAATGTGTAGTTGTGATATATTACATCTTCAACTTTGTGCTCATTTGATAACAAATTTTGAAATTCGCTTTCTTTGTTGAGAATAACCTTGCTCATACTGTTTTTATCGATCTTGTCCTTCTGTTTAATGAATTATTTTAATCTTCCGCTATATTGTATCTGTGCTGTACTTGTTCTTCTATGTGATACACAGGAAGACAGATTCTGACTTTTATCAATAATCATTTCTTTTTTTGGATTTTAGGCGCGGCAGGTTCACCCAGATAAAAACCCAAGTGATCCTCTGGCAGCACAAAAATTTCAGGCATGCTTTGTTAAACCTATTTCCCCACCCCCGATTATGTTTTAACTCGTTTTGTGTTTTTATTTACATTCTCAAGGTCCCAGAATATTATGCTATAGTTTTTTTCTTTTATGAAACGAGCGCATACTGTAGTTGATATCCTTCGTCTGATTGATGGAGAGATTGACATTAGTATGTCCCAGTTAAATTCAACCACTTGTAAAAACATGGATACTGCTAGTGCTAAGCAAATATTGATGCTATCTTGAGGAGATTTGAGCCAGAAGTTTCTTCATTAATGGAAAACCTTGAGTATTTTATCGCTTAAAGGTCAAATGAGACTTCTCTTTACTAAGTAATGATGTTGCAAGTTATCAATAATGTTAGGTGGGACTCGTTACCCCACGAGATTACCTGTGGCCTTAGGGAAAAACACGATATTTTTAAAACAATGCGGAGGATGGTCTCGTTGAAGGATTTATGGGTTGCAAGAATGAAACATATTTTTCATCCAATTTATAGCTTGCAGATGACACCTTTCTTCTTTTGATATTAGACAACTCCAGCCTTTTCAATCTAATTGATGTGAACTCCTTAGGTAACTGAAGATTGTAACCCTTGTAATTTCAAACCTACAAACCCTAAAACGCTCAAATCAAAGTGACTTCAAACGTAAGGAAATATATATATATATATATATTTTTTTTTTTGTTGTTGTTATTATTGTTTTCTTATGAAGCAGTCCTGGTGAAAGATTAAGAGCAGACTTCCTTCGGGACAAATGTTCCAAGGTAAGAAAACAAGTTTCTTTCCTAAGATTCTTCATAAGTAGGTTGACCATTCCCACTTGAATGTTCCTTCGGTTTGAAAATGGGTCGCCCTTGTTTTGGTTCAAGTAGCCACTATTTTGGTCATAGTCAGTTTAAACACATAAATCATGTCCCCTTATACTTCAACCATATTGATTGAAATGCAAAAGCTTCATTACTTGACTAGTCACTCGTCCTCATTTTCAAAGATTATCTTACCCGGTGGTGAACGTCCCATTCAGGCACGCAACCTAAAATCTGTAATTGTAAACAGGATTCGAGTTTCATTGCTCTCCAAAGTGCTAGGCCATAATTTTACTAATCATCCAAACTTCTAGAATACATGAAGCAAACTAGGCTACTTATAGTGTAATTTTCCTCTCCTTCGAAGGTAAAAATTCCCTTGATGGTTGAAAATTTTCGCTCTATAGGTTTTGTATGGGAGAGTTAATATTGGATCAAATTCATAGGCATTCTTCCTTTATATTGTGTTTGCAACGGTGTATTCTTTGTAGGTCTCACAAGGAGGATATTTACCATTTATTGTGGGACTGCTAGTTTGCTCAGTCCATTTGGAGTCATTGTTTGAGTTCGTTTGAGTTATGCTTCACTTAGAGCAGAGCCTGTTGCTCTATGAAGAGGAGACACTTCTAAACTCCCTTTTGGGATACGGGTTGTGAGACGAGTTTTGTGGCATGCTTGTTTCTTTGTTGTATTATGGGGTATTTAGCTGGAGAGGAATAGTAGGTTTTTTAGAGGGATTGAGAGATTGTGGAGGAGGTTCGGGAGGTTGTTAGTTTTAATGCATCTTTATGGGTGGTGTGGCATTGTTCAGTCTTATTGGCTTTATAGTTAACGTTTTCTTTTATTTTCGGTTCAACCAACTGTTTCTTGGTTTAATCTGTAAGTCCTTGGTTCTTTAAGTTTGTTCTTCATTCTTTTAAGTTTTAGTTTCAGCCGATTAGTTATGCAGTTAGATGGTTAGTAAAGTTTGCTGTCTTTTTGAAGGGGCTTTAGTTTGTAACTTGGAGATTATTATTGAATTAATTTCTTTCAAGCAAAAGCTGTCTACATCAATGGGCTTCTGTTACTTTTGCTTTTTGTAGCTATCAACTTGGTTTTATTCTTTTGGATTCGAGTCCATTTCTGTAGTTAATTTGAGGGCTTCTTTTTTGAGCTTGTTTTGTTTGTATATCCTTTTACATTCTTTCATTGTTCAATGAAGCTCGGGTTCGCAAGAAAAAAAACATATACTCGTGTCGAAAAGACTTCACAACNAAGAATTTTAACCTCTTTTTGCCGATAAAGCTATGTTAAAATTAGGGAACAAACTCTTTTGATGGCCGGAGGAAGATTAGGTTCTTGGAAGAAGTTGGAGGATTACATTTAAAGATTGGTATGTGTACTATAAAGCTTGGTAGGATTGAGATGGTTGAAAGCAATGGAGGTTGGAAACGATTTAAAAACATACCTCTTTGTTTATGCAAAGAAACTTTCAAATTTATTGATGCAAAATGTGGTCTTATTGGTATCTCTTTGAATACTATTAATTTGTTGAATACATGTTTCTTAAAAAGACTCTCCTCTCTAGTCTCTACCCTTCCCCTACCTCTCCCTTTCCTTCCCCTCAACTCCTCCTTTGCTGCTACTGCCGCTGGTGCTGCCATTTGTTAGATTTTTTTTTTTTTTGGGGAAAGGAACATGGATAGGTGACATGATGCTCAGATCTTCCCTCCTTTTTAGAGTAGTTTCAAAGCCAAATTGTTCAGTTTCTTAATGCTGGGATGACACTCGTCAATCTTGGGAAATATTCACAAGGAAAAAAAATCTGAAGGAAGCCGAAATTGAGGAACCAAGCTTCTATTGTCAAATTCGGAAGATCCTTGTATTAAAGCAAAACATGATGAAAGAGTACTGAAGATTGATCCTTCAATTTTCTTTTCGGTTAAGTCATTCGCCAAGTAATATTATTTCTCCTATGCTGCAAGAATTGTTTACAGCAGTTTCGAAATCCAAAAGTCCTAGGAAGAATTGATATGCTTATTTTGATTTTGCACAACAAAAGCCTAAATACAGCAGAAAAACTTCATAAGTTTCCATTTTCAGCCTTACAACCATTGTTATGCTCACTGTGTTTAATGGCAAAGAAAGATCAAAATCATTTCTTTTTCATTGTTCAACGTGAAGGAGTGTTGACAGTTTCTATTACGATCCTTCTACGTTCAGTGAGTGTTTGAGTCTCATCTTGTTCGAAAGTTACCATCAGTATTCTTTGTTTGTTGGGAGTTGTGTATGAATTTTTTTATTTTATTATTATTATCTTTGTTTTTTTGTGAAAGTTATTTTTGGCAATAACCAGTTAAGGTCTATGAATAAAAATGCGCAAGTTTAAGGTTCCTTTTTTTTCTTTTATTGGGAATCAGGTTCTGGGAGAAGCTTACCAAGTGTTAAGTGATCCAGCTCAAAGACAAGCTTATGATGCTCATGGGAAGTCTGGAATCTCAACGTATAGATTCTCCTCTTTTTAGTTTTGCTTTTTCTGTTTCTTTGTACTTCCTTTTGTTTTTAATTACTGGATGAAGTTTTGATGTGCATTATCATCATTTTATTGCAGTGATGCGATTATTGATCCTGCAGCAATTTTTGCAATGCTTTTTGGAAGTGAACTTTTTGAAGAATACATAGGTCAGCTTGCCATGGCATCGATGGCTTCTCTGGACATTTTCAATGAAGGGGAGCAATTTGACCCCAAACGGTTGCAAGAGAAGATGAGGGTATAACTTTCTCCCTGATGTGATGCCACTCTTTAATCCAAAAGTCCATTAAATCCTTGATATTTTGCTAGATTCAACATTAGGGACTATTATAGTTCTCACAGCAGTTGGTAGCTAGGAATGCACTGTAGTTTGTTGCGATTTTGCCTATGCGGTGTGAACTTGTTTCTTTGATGAGTTTGGTGTTAAGTTGGCTGGAAAGCGTGAGTGCAAGTGCAGAGAGATGATCAAAGAATTCCGTCTCCACCCTCTTTTTAGTGAGAAATGAAAGTTTTTGTGCTAGCCTAGGTGTGTGCTATTGTGTGGGGCTTTGGGGGTGAGGGGAACAATAGAATCTTTAGAGAAAATGAGCTTAATCCTTTTGACGCTTGGTCTCTTGCTAGATTCCATGTTTCTCTGTGGGCTTCGGTTAAGAAGCTTTTGTGTAATTATCCTCTTAGCTTTATCTTGCTTGATAAGATACCTTTCTTTTAGGTAGCCTCCTCTTTTTTGGTGGGCTCTCTCTTTTTTTCTTCTTGTATGTCATTCTATTCTTTTATTTCTACTCAATGAAAGTGTGATTATTCATTAAAAAAAAAAAAAAGAAGAGGAAACTCATGATAACACTCACATAAATAGCTACTCGACATAGGGTTTTGAACTTGTGGTGAACATGGCTGAATATAAGGATCCTCGCTTCTATGTCCAAACATTGGGGAGACTGGTGGTACTTTTTGGCTATTTAGTGTTGTATCTCTAAAGGATAATTATTATTTTGCCTGAAAAAATGGATGCTTCATCAAGATCTTTTAAGTCATACGCATACTAAATTATCAATATTATTTTCTCACTCACTCCCTTGGTCAAGTCGTGCAAGTAGAATCTTCCGTTCTCAATAATACCCTCCAATGTATGAGGACTTTCAATAAAATTATTAAGCAGTTGGGCCTTCTGTATATTCATTTATCAAATGGCAAGTTTACTTAGTTTCATTCAGGAGAAAGCATTTCCCAATCTCTTCATGATCTTTTATTTGTTACTGAAGTGAGTGGTCAAACATGCAAGATTGGTTTCTGATCATTTTTCAATCCTCCTTGAAGCTGGTAGTTTTAGTTGGGGGCCTCCCCCTTTTCGTTTTTATAACTCATGGTTATTAGAAAAAGTTTGTATGGATCTAATAAAGAGCTCTTTATCACAAGACTCTTGCTTCGGATGGGCTGGTTTTGTCCTCTCCTTGAAGTTGCGTAATTTGAAACCAGTCATCAAAAGTTGGTTCTCCGACTTGGAAAAATCCAATAAGAAAATGTAAAAACTTTTGCTTAATGAGTGGGCTGCTATTGATGCAAAAGAATAACGTGGTTTTTATTTCAGATCAAGATATAAGCTCCAGATCAGCAATTAAGTGTGATATTCAACAATTATTCGTTCCGAAGAAAGAAACTTGATTCAGAAATGTAAAGTGAAATGACTAAGAGAAGGGGATGAAATTACTGCTTTATTCATCGAATTCTGGCAGCAAAGAAGAGAAAGTTATTGATTTCTGATTTGGATTTTTCCTCCCCTGATACAGTAAAATTCCAGTTTGTCGCTCAATCCCCTCTAATTTAAATTGGAGGCCTATTGCTGATGAAGAGAATTCTAGATTAGTATCAACTAGTTCACTGGAGGAAATTTTGGTTGCAATTTAAGGGCTTGGGAAGAATAAAGCTCCAGGGCCGGATGCCTTTTCTATGGAATTCCTTCTCAACTTTTGGGACTTATTAAAGGATGATTTGTTTCATTTGTATGCAAGTTTCACACTAATGAAATATCAGTTCGTGTTTCTAAGAAAGCCTCGGAAAATGTAGTTCTGAGGGATTTGTGTCTGATAAGTCGTACTACATTTTGTTATAAAATGATTGCAAAAGTACTTGCAAACAGGCTAAATAGAGCAACTCATTCCACCACTTCAGATTTTCAAAGTGCTTTTATTGCTAGGAGACAGATTCTTGATCCAATCTTGATTGCGAATGAGATAGTTGAAGAGTATAGAACAAAAAACCCAGCGAGGATGGGTTCTTAAACTTGATGTAGAGAAAGCATTTGGTTGTGTAGGTTTGGATGTCTCCTGCCAAATGGATTCAATGGACGTTTGTATTCAGGGTACCGAATTCTCAGTTCTCATTACTGGTCCTCCTTGTGGTAGTTGAGAAGTTCTCTAGGAGAGATGTAAGTAACATGTTTTGAGCCCTTTCCCTTTTCACTTACCGGGATTAATATCTTGTTCAAACCTCCACTGACCCCAAGCTTTGCAATCTCAGCACAATGTCCTTTCTGGATGGTAATTTTTTCAACCCATCAACTATAAGCATCATATAAAGTTCTCGAAAGAATTTCTGGTTGAGGAGGGGAAACAGGACTTTAACTGAGAAAGAGAGGCGTTGAGGAGGGACAGGATGAAGGTTTGGTCCTAGGCTGCTTCAGAGATGCTAAATCTTTTCTTTTGATTTCCTTTGTTGATATAAATGCTGTAGAGTTTTCGATTAATGTAGAGTTTATGGGATGCCTGATTAGGTTAGTGAGGACGCTCCCCATTTCTGCATTTGAGTTCTTGAAAATACGATAAGGAGAACCGCACATTCATTTTGGGATGGGAGAAGCTTTTAGAAGAAAGGGAAGTGGGAAACAAGTGGGGTACCTGACTCTACAGGTGGGAATAAAGAATAAAAATACTCTTTGGACCTAACTGTACGTTTGGATAAAATATTCTCTTGAGAAAGTTTCCATCCCTTTCTAACTAAAAAAGATTTGCATCTTGATTCATGTGTTGACGATCTAGAATATTATTGTGTCATTTTGTACCATGCATCGCCTGGTGGGAACTTGTCCTAATGTGTGTGGTTCTGCATTCTTTCGAATCTAAAATATTTATGGAAAATGAGGTTTCATCATAATGCTTAGTGTGATGATGCAATATTTACATTAATCAGCTTTTTACAGAAGCAAAATTGCAAACGTTACAGTTGTGCATCTTTTATTCCTTCCCTCGAGTGTTTTCGTCATTGAAAGTTGCTTAGCATGCAATATGAAGTTGCTTCTTTCAGTGCAGATTGTCCAAAAGGAAAGAGAAGAAAAGCTTTCAGAAATTTTGAAAGGTCGTCTCAACCAGTATGTTCAAGGAAACAAAGATGATTTTGTTAATCATGCTGAAGCTGAAGTTGCAAGGCTTTCCGTTGCAGGTAGTATGATCCTTTAGAAACTTTTTTGATCAAGTTGACAGGGGAAAAAGAGAATGAAATGTCAATAACTCATATGTTATAATTCCAGAACACCAGGACTACATTCATATGCTCCCAAGCTATTAGCATCAGAGCATGTTGATTAGATCACATTTAGAATTTCCACATTGTGTACTAAAGAGTTTTCTTGACTAGAGAGGGTCTAAGCAATAAAGCTTTGCTCTTTATAGCTCATAAGACTGAAAGGATTTAGAGTTCTTATCTCCATCCATATTCCGTTTGAACCTACCTTTCCGATACCATAGCGTGTACTCTTTCATAAGGACATTTGGAGGGTAGCCTTGACTTCCATATATATTTTTTAGACAACAAGTTATGGACCCTTCATTGATTAATGAAAAGAAATAGATATTTTTAAAACATCAAATGATTTAAACTCTAAAAGGAATGGAGAGAGAAATAAACCAAAAGTAGAAAGGTTAATAAAAGTACCCCATTCATCCATATATTCCTAAAAGAAAAATGTTCAAATAAGCTAGAAAGAGAACACCATTGAATTGGCTGGAACAGAATGCTCCGTTGTCCTTTTCGCATCTCTCTTCAACGATATTTGAAAGCCACTCGAACCAAAACTCTTTCTTGATGAACTGAAAAGAATTAAATCATAATAGAGAAGCACTAAGAAGCAAGACTGGACCATTTGTTTTTTCTTTAACAACGATTAGACCATTTTGAAGTTGAAGTATGGTATTACTTTGAATCATTCTCCAAAAACCATTGTAAATTGAAATCTTCTGCATCCTTTAGGGATACCAAAACCAACAAAGCTAATGAATATCAAAACACAATAAATTCAGCCTCCTCCAAAATACTACTAGATCCAATCATCTGAGACCCCAAAAATGCATTCCAACATTCAAAACACAGATCAATTAGGTATTAGTTGAACCTCCACTACTTAGAAATTTTATCCAATGGTACCTCAAACAATCAATTGTCTTGCCTTCTGAACGCCAATCTAAAGTTTCCGAACCATAAATGCTAAACGCCCCACAGAACCGAAGTAGAAGAACCAAGGTAAAATCCCCCAGCTTCTTTTGCTAGAAAATCACCGTTACTTTATTTCATGACCCAATTACTCAAACCACCTTCACCTAAAGATTAAGAACCTACGATGCAGCTAACCCAATGCTTCAAATTTTCCATTATCGCTACTCTTCTGAAGAATATTTGCATACCTTTCTCAATTATTATTTAAACCATGCAATGTCCTGTTCTTTCTTCAGAAGATGAGGAGTTTTTTCCTGAAGAATCTATTGAACATGGTCTGAACACTGTTATTTATGAGAGGCTGGAGGTAATTAATGAGACTGGAGAATAGCTTTTAATACAACCATTCTTCATGTTGAGAATGTTGTTTTACATGGGAATAGCTGTCCTTTCGTTACCGTTCATGAACCACCAGCAATTAATGAGAACGATTCTTTTATTGCCCACCAGCAATTAATATTGAGCCTGGGAGAATGGTTTCTCCAATTCCTTTGACTGTTAAAGAAAGTTAAGACAGATTTATTGAAAAGCTTATTTGAATTTTTATACAGGGAAAAAAAGTCTCTGACTTTCCTTCTCCCCAAAATTTAGTTGATGTCAACATTAATGCGGAAATAGTCGAGGAATCTTGCTCAAAACTTGGTTTCTCTGGCAAATCTGTCAATTGCTCAGGTCGGAAGTCCAAATGTCATTTCTCATACTTGGAATTTAATCAGTGTAATATCAAAGAATCTTCGCATATTGCTTCTTCTTGTGGAGTTATTGACTCGGATAATGAGTCTGAGATCAGTTTAACTAGTGTGGAGCTTGATCAACAACCTTTTGGTAACTGTTGAGTGATATTGTTGAAGATTCTTAGGAAGCAACCTTAGATATGTTGTTTAAGACTCCCAAGGAAGATTCTGTTTGTAGTCAGGAACTTGTTTCATTTCAGAATATTTTTAGTGTCAGCTTTCTCTTCCCTCAAATATGAGAAAATCAATCACCGATCAACCCAAAAACTTAAGTTGATGAGCCATGGTAAATTTAATTATAAAAAATTCTTTTACAAATTTTTGTATATTTATTGTTACATTCACTGGAGGGATTTTTTTTCCTTTCATTTGGGAATCTAATCTCTGAATGAAGATTTTTCTAACTCCGAATTCCCAAAATAAGGAATGGGACATCAGTCGTGATAATAATTCTTTATGGGATTGGAGATGGGGCGTGCTTTCTCAATTCTGACTCCACCATGCCTTGTTGTCATCTCTAGTTATATGCAAAAGATGCTAACAAAAAAAAAAAAAGAGCTTCAGGAAGGTGGTTTAGAAATCCTTCATTTAAAGAAGGGAAGATTTTCGGTAGGCACTTATAACAAGCTAAAACAGACCTACCCTCTATATTTGTTTGGTTACGTAAAGGATGGGTAGCAATGCCTTCACTCACTGGTTACAATATTTCAAGGCTCCTTGCAATCTTTGTTGACAAGATCTTTTCTTGCCAAAATTGATATGTAGCTATTGGCCTATTTTAGAGTTTCACTTCGATAGTAATTGGTGTAATGGTGAACCAACTTTCTTCAAGAGATTACTCAAAATCAATATTTGCTCACATATAGCGTTGGACTAGAGCTCAATGATCAAACTAACATCATTCAGTTTATTAGCATACATAACAATAGTTCAGGCGCACGTATGTACAAAAAGCTTGGTTGCACAATTAGTATCTTACAGTATGGTTCTTTATCAATTTCATTCATTTTTCCCCATAGTTTCTGAGTATACTATGATTTTTGTAGGCAGGTAACCGAGCTTCATTGAGCAAAATGCAAAAAAAAAATATAAGGGCATGCAAAAAAACAAGCTCAAACTTCTGAGTCTACTATGATTATTTACTGTTGTCGGTGTGCTTCTTTGCAGCCTATGGAGTTGACATGTTAAACACAATTGGCTATATATATGCCAGACAGGCTGCTAAGGAGCTTGGGAAGAAGGCAATTTATTTGGGCGTGCCATTTGTTGCTGAGTGGTTTAGAAACAAAGGGCACTTCATAAAATCCCAGGTCACAGCAGCCACAGGTATTGTTATGGTGTTTTTCTTCAATATTGTTCGACTCAATGGTATTACTTCAGCTACAATACTTCTTTTCCTTTTGTCATGGCTCTTCTCTTCCTCTCAAGTATATTTAAATTAGCGTGTTTCTGAACGCATATCTTATTATCTTGGCTCATTCCTTGTTTGATTAGAAACAAAGAATATGTCACAATGCAAAAGCTAGAAGATTCTCTGAATCTTGGAAATTATTAATTGATAAAATTGGTTACAACCGTGCAAGTCTTACCTTTGAATTACAAATTTAGAACCTCGTAGTAAAATAAAATTTTAAAGGTAAATACACGTTTGGTTTTGGACTTTCGAGTTTTGTGTCTACTAGTCTCTAGGTTTCAAAATAAACCATTTTAGTCCTAGAATTTTGAAAAATAATTTTAAGTGGTCTCTAACCGTTTGTTGACTAATAGAAGTATGATATGACGGTTAAGTTGTTGATTGTGCTATGCTAATTTGTCAAAATTGTTACTTTTTTTTTAACAAAAAAATACTTCTCATTAATATAATAAAAAAATAAAGGTGGTAGGAATAAAAAATCCCCAAGGAAGTAATAAAGAAAAAGAATGTATTAGTTTAATAATATTTTGCTGTGAGTTGGACATACTCTTCCTTCCTTCCTCCCTTTCTTTTTCCGTTCTCCATCTTGAAAAGAGACGAGATATAGTCAAGAGATTTTCTACAATTTAGTAATTGTCACTCGACAGTAAGTATCATTTATACTCAATTCTGTTATTCTATTCCAAAGACACAAGAAGAGATGACATTGGAGAAGTTAATTATCATATCGAGATTTTCCATCATATAGATTTCTGCCTGAAGAACAATGAACTCCAATATAGGTTGATTAAACTGGTTCTTGTACTGGTGCATTAGGTGCAATTGCATTGATTCAACTGCAGGAGGACATGAAAAAGCAACTTAGTGCAGAAGGAAATTATACTGAAGAAGAGCTTGAAGAGTACGTGCAATCTCATAAGAAATTGATGATTGATTCCCTCTGGAAATTGAACGTGGCTGACATTGAGGCCACACTTTCCCGTGTCTGTCAACAGGTTTTCATTTTTTTTTTTTTTTTTTTTCCCTCTGTTGAGCAAGAACTGCTACATTCTAGCGTCTCCTGTTAGTAATGATAATAAACTGTTTTAGGTTCTTCAAGACAACAACGTCAAGAAGGAGGAGCTCCGTGCAAGGGCAAAGGGATTGAAAACTCTGGGTAAAATTTTCCAGGTACTGTTCTATATTAATTCTTCGTAACACATTCTTGCTATGACTTGTTCCCTAAATTGTTATGATTTCAAAATTTGTATGTTGATGAAGAGGGTTAAGTCAACCCATGGGAATGAGAGTGAACCGGTGGTAAAAGGTTCAGTAGATAAACTGAATGGAAGTGAATCAAGTCAGGACGCATCACCAATTTCAACATTGAAATCTTCCGGCTGTGAAGAAACATCTTCTGCTTCATTTGGTCCACAGGTACTCCTCATTTTTCTATTTCTTTGGAATCCTCTAAATTTTATAATGAAACTTATGTAATGTCTCCCTTCTCGAGCATGAATCTGTGGGAAAATGTTTAGAATGAGTATTATTGAAAAGAGAATATTTTTAGTAGCAAACATTGGGTAGGGAAGGGTGTGTATGCCTACCTCCCATAGCCTTCTTCCTTAATAATAATGTTCATAATGTCTAATAGCATTGTTGGAATTAATTAAACATTAGGAATTCTTTAAACACGTAGACTTGTGTGGTCTCTAACCAATTGACTTCTTTCCGTATTAATGGTCGCCTTTTCATTTCTTTCATTCTTAAAATTAAAACAATTGTGCTACAGAGTCCGTATGTGGAGGCTCCCAATTTTCCAGGTGCACACATCAATAACTTCTTCCCCATGCCAACAGCACCTCCAGGTGCACAAAGACATCCGTCTTCCAGCAGGGATTGAGTGGGGTTGTATGTTTGTTTGTATGTATGGTGTAGGATAATTGTGTTGTATTGTATTTGTAAGGTTATAGATATGCTTGTATGTGTGGATAATCAATCTTGCTAGAAAGCAGCTGGCCATCTCTTTACTCGGGGTGTGTGTGTCGTGGATATGTATTTAACACATTTGTGGCTGTAGTCGTCGGAACTTCTCATCATTCTGGCTGCCTCTCTTCACTGTTGGCCGCTTGGTGGTGATTCTCGTACCCTTTTATTACATTGGACTGTGTTTTCGTTTCACCAGAGCACCACCTGCCACTTTTATCCATTGTAATTTGTAAGCTCTTTGAAGAAAAAATCTTTATAAATAATCCCTTCGTCAATCAGGTATACGAAAATTTCCTCTTCAGTTTCACATTTCTCACTCTTCAAATGGAAAATCACCGCTAGCTTTACGGCTTCCATGTCTGTTTTTTAACCGATTTCTTTTAAATAAATCATAAAATAAAGAAATCCTAAAAATTATATTTATTATTTGATTGTATAGAAAGGAACATTTTAATGTTTTAAAAATTAATTAAATTACGTTGAACAAGGTAAAATCTTGTGTTCGTTTCTGCCTATTTATGAATAGGGGGTAATATATATAAAATGTTGACGGTATATGGTTAGGATAGTCTCTTTGGTTAGGTTTTAAATAACTCTGAAAGATTAAAAATAAAAATATCTTCAAAAATTTAAAAGACATAAAACTCTTTAAAGATTTAAAGTACTTCTGACATGTAGAAGACATTAATGCAATAAATCAAACTTGAATACAACACACNCATTGGTGTTTTTGATAAGAATAGTTATTAAATATTGGAAACACGAATATGAAAATGTAATATGATTGAATCACACATTTAAAATTTTTAATCTTCATATACTAATGCTCTTCTTTTGGCAAATTCAAAACCTCACACTTGATAATCTACATATTGGTGTTATGTTAGAGAAACTTGTAAGAACTTAGAGTATTGGAACCGAATTTCTGATATATTAATTCCTTAAACTTCAATTTTATATTTACTAATAAAGAAATCATACCTTGCCACATTTTATACCTTCCTTCCATGAAAAATGATTCAATATAAGTGTGCCCACTTTATGAAAATTTGGATAATAAAATGGAGCAAAATTGAAAGCTTAAACTTCTTAAATAATTTTTTTTTAATTCTTTAACAGAAATTAATGGTGTCAGGTTAGTTATCCATTTAGAACTTACGATGGTAGAGCAAGAAGCTTAGGTGATTGGAAGCCTTGTTTTAAGTGGGAGGTCTAAATAAAAGAAATTGATAGAAGATCCTAAACTGCATTTGGATAAAACCTAAACTGCGTAATAAAATCCAACGAAAGTGCATTTTTTCAATGACCGAAGGAAAGGGAGTGTGGAAAGCCCCATGCGATGCTTACGTACGCCTCCTTGCCGTCGCAGACATCCCCCGTATGGTATGGGGTTGGATTTCATTTAAAAACAAAATTAGAAAAGGAAATTTCCACCAATTACGACCTGGGAAGGAGGAGCCCAGCGGGGACGGTGAGGAAGAGGGAATTTGGATTTGGAGGGCTGAAGCACTAATAAGAAGGGACTGGGAGTCTCGGAGTGTCTGGGAGTCAGTCTGGGTGGAAAAGGAACGGTACCGCACAGATCCCGGATCTACTATTTCTTGCTGTTTCTTCTCCTCTCGCCTGTGTTTCCCTCGGATTTTAAGATCCGATCTGGGCATCTGCTGTTTCCTGGCTCCTTTCTTCCTCCCTCCCCGCAATCTCTTCCTTTTCGTTTTCTCTCCCTCAGATTTCTTTTTTCGAGGTCATTTGAAAGAGAGAGACAGAAAGAGGAGGAATGGAGGGTGATAAGAAATCCTCGTCCGTATCGGATGTTGGGGCGTGGGCGATGAATATTATCAGCTCAGTCGGGATAATCATGGCCAACAAGCAGCTCATGTCTGCCAATGGTTATGCCTTCACTTTCGGTGAGACTCACTGAATCTATCTTTCTTAATCTCGTTTCTTCTCATGTATTGCGAGAAAATTAAGGATGTGTTCTCTTGGTATATTCTCAATAATTATTTTACAGTTGTAGGCAAATGTTGTACCCCATTGTCACATTGCAACTTGCAAGCTTGGGACAGTTTTCTATGCTACAGTTTACCAACGTTTTATTCTTTCTCGAAATGTTGTGCGGAACCTTGTTCTGTAATGCTTATTAGCTTCCAACTAATTAAATGCAGTACTTATTTAACTTATTAAGTGCCTTTTCAGCAACAACTTTGACTGGGTTCCACTTTGCGGTAACTGCATTGGTTGGTCTGGTCTCAAATGCCACTGGTTATTCTTCATCAAAGCATGTTCCTTTGTGGGAGCTCTTTTGGTTTTCTATTGTTGCAAATATGTCTATCACGGGGATGAACCTTAGTCTAATGTTGAACTCAGTGGGATTCTACCAAGTAAGAACTACTAAAAAGATTGCTTCCTTGGTTACTACATGACTATCTTGACAACCTTTGCCCTTTTGTTTATTTTATAAGAATGCATCGGATATGGAAGCTAAAGAATGCTATCTAACTGAGCTTTCATGCATAGTCGCTTCCTATTCTGGTCCGTTTCTTTCTTATTTCTCAATTGATTGGAGAATATGTTGGTTTCAGATCTCAAAACTCAGTATGATCCCTGTGGTTTGTGTGATGGAGTGGATCCTTCATAACAAGCATTACTCAAGAGAAGTGAAAATTGCTGTTGTTGTAGTAGTAATTGGTGTGGGAGTTTGCACTGTTACTGATGTAAAAGTTAATCTCAAAGGGTTTTTATGTGCATGCATTGCCGTTTTATCAACATCTTTGCAGCAAATTGTGAGTACTTCTTCACCTATCTACTTGTGCTGGTTTTTTGGTCTACAGTTTGGTCTTTACTCCTTATACTAAATATATATGTCGATCAATTGGTTCTTGTTTTTTACTCTTTCCCTCACGCAGCAAGGGTGTGACTTTTTTTCTTTTTGTTTGTCCTACTAAAGAAGAAAAACAGAAAAAGTAGAAACGTGAATCGTTAATTGTTTATATGAAATGTGAACCTTCAATCGTTTCTATGACTCTGGTTTTAATCTAATGATCTTGAACGAGCGACCATTGAGCTCCTCTCTAGACAATCTTGTTGCAATGTTTTTAAGAGTGTCGTATCAGAAACAGCAATTGGACCTCATTATTTTTGTAATGGATGTTGTTTTGAATGCAGACATTCTGGGAATAACTAAATATAATTATCTCATGGTCAGGCAAGATGGAGAAACTTTTGAAGTTTAATTTTTAATTTGGAACCACTTCTCTAACCAGAATCATATTTTGGTGCATCCATGTATTTTTCATTTTTTCCTCGAGGAAATTGTGTTACTGCTTTTTTCTTAATGTTTTCCCTTGAATCCTCAAACCTTGTGATGTTTTTTACAGTGATTATATTTATAAGTTTTGAGGTTTTGTTGGATTCTGAAGAGACTGAACTTTGGTGTTCTGTCTGGTCACCTTTCGGTCAGTCTCGGTAGAAGCCAGAAGAAAGTCTTACTTGCTTCCCTTGTACCTTTCTCTGTAAACCTTGACATGGTATTTTGCTTGTTGAAGACTACTTTTATCTACTCTCAAATGGTTACAAAAACAATGTTGAAAGTACCAGCAGTTATGATAATAGTCTCATCTCTGAAGTATATAATTGCAACAGACTATAGGTTCACTACAAAAGAAGTACTCCATTGGATCTTTTGAATTGCTGAGCAAGACAGCGCCTATTCAAGCCCTCTCTCTCCTGGTTCTCGGTCCGTTTATTGATTACTACCTTAGTGACAAATCTCTACTGAACTATAAAATGTCTTCTGGTGCCATTGTAAGTACTAGGCGTTTTCCAGTACCACTCTACTCGATTCTTTTATCTACGCAATTTTCAACTAATTTCTGGCGATGGTGCGTATTTGCAGTTGTTCATCCTCCTTTCATGCGCTCTTGCTGTGTTCTGCAATGTCAGTCAATACCTGTGCATTGGGCGTTTCTCAGCTGTCTCCTTCCAGGTGTTAGGTCACATGAAAACAGTATGTGTTCTCACATTGGGGTGGCTGATCTTTGATTCAGAACTGACTTTGAAAAATATATCAGGCATGATTTTAGCAGTTGTTGGTATGGTCATTTATAGTTGGGCTGTGGAGGTCGAAAAGCAATCTAGTATGAAGGCTTATATCAATGTGAAAAATAGCCTGACGGAAGAGGAAATTAGACTTCTGAAGGGAGGAGTGGAATCCAATCCTGTTAAGGATATTGAACTTGGTGAGACTAAAGGATAAATTCACCTTGTTCTTTAGGTCATTGCATTGTTTATGTTACGTCTAGAGTCTAGATTTAGACTTATCCATATCCTGATCCTTGAACCAATCAATTTTAGATATTATATGCCCTTGTAGGAACCTTGCCCGTCCAATTATATTTTTCTTGTTTACATTCATATTTATACGTATATATCTAAGTGTTTAATTTTTTTCTTCATATTATTTATGGTCTGAGGCTAGTTGTAAGACCCCGAAGTGTCATTTGTAAGTGGAGAATTTTTATTTATATGAATGGACGGAGACTATATTTGAGCTAGAAAGATCTCATAAATATGCTAGTATAAAATGATATTATATTTCAGTTTTTTTATAAATATTGTGAAAGATTCAAATGGAGAGAAAATAAACCGGAGTCAATGTTAAAATGAAATACAACACCACTGGCTCTTCCAGGAACTCCATGGTGAGTCTCAGCTCAAATAATTCTAATTTATTCTAAATGTTTATTGATTTAAAATTATGTGCCATGGGTTCAAGAAATTCTATAATGGTTTTATAATTAATGACGGAAGCATATGACCGTCTACATAATCGTTAAGAATTAAGTTATTATAATATTTGTTTGAGACGCTCAAAAAGTATAAAATAAATTCGACACTTAAAAGAAGTTGAAGTAAGTTCATAGGGAAAGAGAACTTTGAAAAACTGAGAATCTGTTTCTTTTGTAAGAAAAGAAAAAGATTTGTCGTTTTTAACAACTTACGAGTAGATGGCGGTTCCACTCTTTTCACTCTAGTTTTTTACAACATAATATATCAGAACACTTAATTGGAGGTAAAAATTGATTTTTCTCACTTTTTTTTTATTTATAAAAACAATTGTCTATCATTTTCCTTTTTCCTTTTTCCTTTTTCCTTTTTCATCGGTTGGATTATGAAATCACTTTTTACATTTGAGACGAAGGAAGGATATGAAGCTTTAGGGAGAAGATAAATAGTTCTATACATATTATTAAGATTGTTATTTTTAATTTGAGAATATTTATTATTCAAATTACAGTTATTCGCAACATAGGTCATTGTGTAATTTATTTTGGAGTTTTTTTAATATTAAATAGGAATCTAAGAGAGAGTGTACATTAATTATTTTGAACTAAAATTTAGCTACAATCTTAAAACTTTTATATAATGGCCATTTTCCCACAGAATCAACACTCAAAAGTCCCCTAAGGTTACAACGACAGATTAAATGAAGAAACTTGGAGCCAAATGTTGCCCAGGATGCAGGAGAAACAAAGCTGAAACTATAATAGACTACAGGAACTTGGAGATTGAATCAGAGCGATTGCGAACAGTATTCCGACATTTGGATCAAACGATGAAGAAAAAAAACATTTTGTCCGGTCCAGCATGGAATGTTCAGCCCTCATTCCACAAGCTTTGCAGCACCTTCCAATATCTCATACAAGAAGGGTTTACATGGATTGCGCGAAGAACCCATCTCAGAGGAGACTGACATAACTCAACCCTCAACTGATCAGGACCAACTTTCGACTGTTTTGCAAGCAGATGCATTTGAAACAAGAGCTCCGCAGGCCTCATATCTGTCACAAACATGGAGAACTTCATACAGTTATCAAAGTCTATTATGCATATTTCCCTATAACAGATACTCCTTTAGAAAGTATTGTCCTTGAATAATCAATTACCCAAACCCAGTAATTCCATAATCCATACTGGACGATACAATATAGTTTCTTCTATGAAGAAATATTTATATATTTAAATCGCTTATTATGGAAGACTAATTGAATAACTTTGTAGGGGACAGAAAACTAGACAGGAAACTAAGTGAATAGACAAAGTAGTGTCAATCTAAACGCGTGACAGAAGATTACCTCACCCCCTCAATGAAAAAGGCCACAATAATCATCTTAAATAAAAACTTAAAAAAAAAAAAAAAAAAAAAAAAAAAAAAAAAAAAAAAAAAAATANAGGCTGTTCACAGCCAGCCTCAAGAAATGAGGACTGCAAAGCTGCCTTGCAAGTTCCATGCAGGTTACACCTGAGTTCATTAGGGATTCAATTATATAAACAAGCACAGCACTAATGAAAACCTGAAGAAATGAGATTAAAAAGACTGAAGGGTTAATGAATCCATAAGATTGGATGACAATTCATGTAGAAGGAAAACAAATAATTTTAGAAAGAAAAATCTAAAAGACTGGAAGTGCAGAACATAGCAACACAATCGCCGCATAGAACATATGAAAAGCATTTCGAAAGAAATAGCTTGCATTTTAAAGTCCTCTTGACAAGAAGATACCATGACAGAGGAGGAGACAGCCATCATCATGTCCCGAGGAACAAGCTTGAGCAAAATACTTCTCAGCCGCCATAAAATCCTGGCTCCAAAAAGCTATCAAACCATCCACCAGACCAGACACGGGCATTACCACGTGTTGCAGATCCTTGCTCTCTACTGATCCTTTCTTGAAACTAAGTTCTAAGCTATTGGATTCAACATGAAGCTCATATCGAGATGCAATGAATTTAAGACATACCCATCCAAGATAGTTATCTGTCTTTAAATCCAAACATTTTATGAATTCATTACGGAGGTTGTTAGAATCATTTTCTGCAGCATAGGCTCGGCACAGTAACAAATGTGCATAAAAAAGATAATTGTCTGGAAGTGAAATAGAGGAAGCAGCTTTGGCATAGTTGATGCATTTAATTTGGTCATTGCCTTGTAAACTGATCTCAGATGCACAAAGTAGCAGCTGAAACTTTTTATATTGATGAGATGTATCTTTATTAAAATATGGCTCATTGGAAAAGGCAACCAAGATTAGCCGCTCAATAGTTGCACGTAGATGACAGGGAAATCTTTCTTCACGTGCCTTCTGCAGAATGTTTAGTATAAGAAGATATCGAGCATCATAATTCCATGGGTCTTGACGTAAGCATCTGTAAACGAGGTAAAATAAAATATTTATTTCTCCAAGTTTGCATAAACGCTAGGTTCTAATAATACAAAAATATGAGAGCATTAATATCCATGTAATCAAAAGCTAATATTAAAATTATTCTCAAATGATCCATACCCCTTTTATTTGTTTTAGAATATTCCATCACAAGTAAGGATAGAGTGTCAACCAACAGCCCTGTAGAGGAGCAGAGATGCCTTAACCTTTGAGCTAACTCAGGTTGGCAATCCACATGCCTATTAGAGACTTAATAAGAGCTCCATTCTCTTTCTTGTGATCATTACTATAAATATTCATGTCGGTTAGACTATTTGACTCACATGCCCAGTCACCCAGAAAACAAAAAACAGCAAAGATATTTGCAACAATTATATCAATGTTGACAATAAAAAGCCACCTAATATTGAAAGGAACCACAAGAATCCGACTTTAATCAAATGATGGCATTCCTTGACTTGATCATCATTTTTTAGAAACAAACATTGATGCTTTGACCTATTTATCTTAATTGAACCATGGTGCGTATGAACAATATCATCATCAATTTTTGAAAAAACAAAGGTTCAAGTCCATTAGAAGTAAAGCAACTTTACTTTTGAAGTTGTCGAATGGTCCCAATTCCATTCTGACACTGGTATGAACATGTTGGGAAAGAAAACCTCGGATGACTCGTGCCGATTGTATAGCAGGCCACAGCTCCAGCACCGTGAATTTCATATGCAGATTTCAGACCTTTGTTCTGTTGGTCAAAACCATACAACATGTTGCAGCACCTAGTAGCTGTGTGATTGTCATCTCTTTCTTCGTTGGATAGCAAAAGATAACCAAGCAGGTTCCTGTTTGAAACATGTCGTTTAGAGACAAATCCAGAGGGGCATTAACTAAACATAAACCTAAAGATAATCACGAAAACAAGCAAAGACGGAGGGGCATTTAATAAATATGAACCTAACAAGAATCCGCTAAAACAAGCCAACAATGGGCAGACACAAGTCACTAATAACAGAAGAAGACATCATGCAAATAAAACACATTACCACACATTTCCAAAGTAGGATTTGAATAGCAAATAATCCAGCCAAGAAGAAAAGTCTATTTGCTGGACCTTCCAGCGGCAGTATCTAACAAGCTGAAACACATGTCTAATGAAATGCTTTTATACCAATCAAAAACTATGGTGAAATAATGTTTGGCGGTAAACAATCAAGTTGAAAGTTAATCTTATAGCATTATAAGTGGATACAAGGTTAGGGTTCATGGAAACACTCTCACCTTAATCCTCTCCTCTTTCCCCTTCGTTTTTTCAACTTTAGCCAATTCTCGATTTTTCAAGCTTAATCTGTTTCATTTCACTGAATTTTTCAATCAAGCACCATCTGTCTGAATTACTAGTTCCAAGGCCAGTTTCTCTGTTAATTTTTCTTCGTATGAAATTAAGCAGTTATTGTGCAGAAATAAGTACTTCAGCATTTGGTTCAAAGGAGAATGTCTTTAGGTAGAAGATGGAAAACAAGTTGGTATCCCCCTTCTTTTATCATCTTTGTTGCCTTGAAAACTCCATGGTTGAAATGTGAATTTGCAATTTTTTAAAACAAGATAGAGAGGTAAATGGAACCATTTGTGTACAGAAAAGGCAATCATCTTCAAAATGGATTATAGAATGTGCTGTGTGGCCAAACTCGGGGGGAATAAAGATAATCCAAGTTCCTGCTGGAAATCTTAAGAAAGGGAAGCTAACTTTTTGGGCCATGTTAAAAAACTTCGTGGAGAACTATGTGAGAATAGTCTCTCGTTTTCTAGTGGTCAGGAAAAGTTCAACTGCAGATATGTGATATTAATAGAGTGTCGTGTGTGGATGCTGTAAGAGGGATCTCAGAGTCTAAATATACAATTATAGAGATTATAGCTCCAGATACCCTGAAAGGTAACTATGACTTGTGAATCTACAGATAATTTCGATCATATTGCGTAAGGAAAGAAACTGAAAAGGTAGAGTTATACTGGAAATCAATTATGCTGATCTCTAAATTGAACGCTAAAGATGATTGGAGGGAATCAACCAGACTTTAGAAATCATTTTGAAGCTACATTTTCTATTAATCCATCCATGGCAGACAAAAAGCTTTGGTTCAAATGAAAGATGGAAGGATTTTATGTGGCCTTGAACCAAATGGTAAACCTCTGTCCGTAGGTCATTCTCATTTGAAATTTGAGAAATGGTTGGATGAGAAGCATAGCAAACCGGAGTTTATCATTAGTTATGGAGGGTGAACTAATATTATAAACTTACCTTTGAAGTATATATAATTCCATTGATGTATGAAACTACAAAAAAATGGAGAAAATTTCCAATCCAAAAGAGTTACCACAGACATCCCCAATTGGACAAAAGAAAAGAAATGCTATAACAGATAATAAAAATAAAAAAATAAAAAAAATCAATTCACACCAAGATAAAGCAAGGAAAAGAACCCTTAAAAAAAGACAGGATAGGTTCAATTGTGAACATTGATCTTCATTATAAAATAGATCTACCTCATCAAACTACTGTTGGGGTATGCATGAAGAGCTTTTCGAAGATGCATCACTCCACTATGGAATCCCAGGCAGTTATCCGTTTGATGTTTGATCTGTCCAACCAAAAAGAATGGTATCTAAGTCACTGTGTTAACACAAATCAGAAAATGTAAGAGACACATGTTTCAACAGCGAGAATTAAAGCCAACCAGCTTAGAAAGTGCAATCAAAATGTGCATTTTAGTTATCTCTTCATGAGACTGGAGGCAGGAACGGCAGCTTAGAACAATGGAGTCAAGCCGATCACACCCATCAATGGCATGAATAGCAGCCACTACAAAGCTCACTTTTGAACTCCGGAAAAAATGGGTTGGCATCTTCATGATACTGTTGATTGCGGAATCCAATCCAGATATTGAATACAACAATCTGCATATGAAACCAACAGATGCAGCAGTACGTGTTTTTTCCATGGTAGAGATGCAAGAAGCAAGGGTTCTCACGGTGCTAAGGGCCTGGTCATTCTTTCCTAGTTTCCATAATGAGAATGCATACACCTGCAGACCTTCAATGTCGAGTATGCCTGGAACCACCAAAAACTTCAAATCTCTGACACAGTTTGTTAGAGATTTCTCACTTTTATAACGAAAAACTGAAAAGATTTAGCTTCCATGAAAAGTTTCATTTTTTTGTTAAAAAAACAGAAGTAAGCCAAAATCAGAACCTTCTTTACTCAAATTTTCATATTCCTGCGAAGCTTCAAAGAAATTTCCTACCTGCACAAAAGAAAAAGCAGTTCAGAGAAAGAAAAATGTTCCATCTATGGATTAATGTCGGACATTTCTCCATCTCCAAGAGTAGTAATAGATAGAGAAAAATAGTACGGTTCTAGGTTTCATGGTACACACAGATGTACAGGTCCAAAAAGAAAATTAGTAAACTTCACCATGCAGAGTGATCTGGCTAAGTTGATGGATATATCTCTGACATGAGACCTTGGAACTCTATCTGAAAAATGGCTAGTCGTGAGGTGTGCTAGACGATAAGCAGCAACAGCAGATTGATAATCCAATTGTGCCTCAAAAGCTAGTCCATTTAGATTATAGGATTCAGGGTAACAAGGTGCAAGTTGAACAGCCTGACGTATGCCTCCGAACACCTTGACATAAAAGAAAAATCCATTAAGGCACTCTGAAGCAAAAAAGGTTATCAAGTAGAATTTCATCTATCACTTGACAATAATCAGACCTGTGGAGATGAAAGATGGCATGCCTGCAGAGAAAGCTTGGCAAGTCCAATTTGAAATTCCGGCACCTACAAGGATAGTGCTTTTAGAACATTTTTTGTAGACAAAACACCAAGAGCCAACAGCTGCACAACAATCGAAAAAAATATATATATATAAAAAGTCTACAAAAGAATGTTAGAAAGAATAGTTTTTTCTTCCTTTTTTATGTTTCCAAAGTTATCCAGGCATTTAAAAATTAAATAGTTAATACTAAAACAGAGTACTTGATTTCATTTCTCTTAAAACTGAATCAATTTAAGCAAACCCTTTCAACAGATCGGTTTCAACGCTACTATATTGATGGTATTAGAGACAGTAAAATTACTGGTAGTATTGATGCAGCTCTCAAACAGCTCTCAAATGCTTCATCTGATGTGGACTCCCTGTAAAGTAAAAACTTCATAGGTAAAAGGGTGATATGCTACTCACAAAATGCATCCAGTACAACATCCATATTTTCTTCATGATGATAAACACCTCAAAAGGAACATTTATATATCACCTAATATTCAAATCAGCCGACATGCCAGCCCAAGGTATTGCCAGAGATGGATCTATACTTCTGGCATAATTAAATGCCTGTCTTGCCAATTGCATCTCTCCCCTATTCCTGTATAGCTGTGTAAAGAAATGAGCAAGAAACGTAGAAGAGATCCAAGTTTAGGAACAACAAAATATTCATGATCATTAACTCAAGTATGATGTGCATGCTCCAACCAAACGGTTTCTAATCACATCCAATTCTCTCAATGTATTACAACAAAATATTTGATTCACAAAGATCGATCCCCCAACTGAAGAAGGTTCTTCAGAACTACCACTTGCCACAAACTTACAAATAGATAGGAAAAAATTGCCCAGCTGACTTCCCTAGCAGAATAGATATGTGATCAACCATTAAGCACGTCTATGAACTAACTACTTTCATAAAAGAAAGGAGACATGTGCCAAATATTCTCTCAATGCGGTGATACAGTTCTCAGTAGGACCAGAAAGGTGCATTGGGAGTATAGGTGTAGATCATATCACCGAATATTTTATTTTGAAATATTTCTTAAGTTCATTTTCTTTTTTCCCTTTCTTTCTATCCTTTTTTGGACAGGAAACAGAACAACTCAATCTAAAAATAAAAAAATAAAAAATAAAAAGCAAAACATATAATGGGAGATAAGGAGTCTCCCTAGGAAGAGGGGTCGCTAAGAACCAGCCTGGTCCAAGTTAATCCAGAGAAAAGAAAATTTACAAAATTTCCTTGAACGGCATTCCAAAACAAGACTGTCAGGGAAATTGAAAGATACAGTATAATTCATTGTAGGAACCCAGTTGTTTTCTGAAAGAAACTTCTCGTGTGAGAATTCAATTTACATTTTAGTAGAAACTCATTGTAGGAAAGTAAAGTTTTGTCTTAGTAGTGTTTAAACCCAATGTAAAAGGCATGTAGAATATAATTTATATGGTAAGATTTGGATAAAAAAAAAAATGAAGCCTCGATGGTTAATAACATGCATTTGAAAAAAAAAATCAAGTAACATCTTCGATTTCAACTAATGAATTTAAAACAATACAGGTTCCTTGGAGCCTCGCTCGTGGCAGGTTAAATATCATGGACAGAGGAACCCTCGAATATCTTTATCTCTCAAGTATGCTTAATGCGCATAAACAGTGATAAATCTCCTAGTCACCTTTTCCTTTATTACAACTTTAATTTTAGGTGTTGGAACTTCATGTGCCAACATTCAGATCTTACGTGGTGTGCTCATAAAATATAAAGATTTAGAAATGCTCTCAAGCTGATGGTCTAAAGATAAAGCTAGAGTTTTGTGGTCATGTCCTCGCAGTGCTGCCATTTGAATCCTTTAGAAAGAATTAAACTCAAAAATATTCTCAAATAAATTTGATTCTTCAGTAAATTTTTGCAACTACATACTGTAGACAACCTCTTAGATTGGAGTGCTCTTAACGTTCCTCCTGTAGTACCCCCTTTCTATTTGATAAACTTAACTTGAGGCCTTTTGTGAGATTCCTCCTTGGCATAGGTACCCTTGTCCCACGGCTTTTAGGTTGCTTTTGTCTGGTCTGTTTTAATATTCCTCTCTGTTTCTCATTATGTAGGTGTGTTTTCGTATAAATATGGCACCAAAATCGAAAGATGGAAAAAAAAACAACTTCGACCATTAAACTCATCAAATTCTATCAATTTTAACTTTAAACTTTCAATTTCATCAAATTAATCTCAATATACAAGTATTGCAACCTTAATCCTATGTACTATTTTAACACATGAAAAAGTTTTCGCTTCAAAAATCACTCAAACATGTATGACATGAAATTGATAAAGCTTTAGAGAAAATATTATTGGAGCTAAAAAAATGATGAAAGGTATGAATTTTGGAGAAATTAGTCAATGGTTAATCAGTGTATAATCGAACTTAAATTAATGAATTTATGAAGGTTTTTACATTGTCTTCTACTAAAATTGTAGGCAAAGTAGTGAAAATTGAACTGAGGGTAAAAATTAAAGCACTTACCTATACGATCAAATTTGATAAAATTAATTTGATAAAATTGAAAGTTTAGGGTCTAATTGACAAAATCAAACCTGATAAGTTCAGAGTCAAAATTGATTCTTTTTTTCCAATGGTAAATGTCCCAATCATAATCTTGAGAATAAGAACCCAAATTGTACGAATTCACGGCCAAGAAATTAAGAAGTAAAAATCCGATGCTTCAAGGAAAGATTAAAAAATTAAAACTAAAATTAAACAATTATTTGAGAAAACAGAAACTTGAATTGAAAATCTCAAATTTGTCGAATATATTAGCATTTGCACTACGCCCACAGACATCAGGCTTCCAAAAAAACTTGAAGCCAGAAACTCGATGTTCTATTGTGGAACTTAGATGACCTTGACTTGAGATAAGCTAATGGAAGACCAGCTAATTAAGAATGAGAAATTCTAAGAAATTAATCGAAGGATGACGCCAGATATTTCTCAGTATGGTCACTTTTCAAGGATGTAAACGCCACTAATCAAAGGAGAAAGATAACAAAGTACGCCTAGATCGTACTAACCATCCAAGGGTGTTTCTCATATCCCTCACTTCTTTCTCACCCAAAGAGTCGTTTTAAAATTACAAACCTAAGACAAAAGGTACCGCGTTATTGACTTTTGGCTGCAAGGGACACACCTCTAATCAAACTACAAAAACACACAAGGGAATGGGCTCTGACATAGAGGACTTTTTATCAAGCCCGATGTCGGACTCCAGTCCATCCCCTCCCCAACCCACCCTACCAAGCAGATTCCCCCTCTTTGCCAGTCTTCATGGAGGAACCTCTTCACCCACAGCCAAACCAAGGCCCTAAAATTTGGCTCCTCCTCATATCCCTCCTAAAGAGCCGCTATCTGCTACTTCCGCAATTCCTCCCCGCTTAACCCCACCATTTATGATAAATGCAGTCCCTACTCAAAAATAGAATTAGACCACCAAAAAATCTACCGAAGGAAAAAGGGATGTAAGAGGTTTTCAATCATCGATATGAGAAATCAACAACCAATTGTGATAATCAAGCAGCTATAAGCATACCAAAAGTTCATCATAACATCAAAAAAGCATGATGAGATTGATCGTCAATTTTATCAAAGAAAAGATAGAAAGGAAGGTTGTAGCCCTCATATATGCTCCTCCAAAACTTAGCAGCAGACATTCTCAGCAAAGCTCTTCCTTGACCCCGGTTTGAAGATTTGAAGCCCAAGGTGGGTTTAATCAACATATATTTCCCTACATGAGGGGGATTGTTGAAGCTGAGTGTTGAATCACTCTCTCCTTTAGACCCATCAGCAAAACCAATTGTTATTTATCAGATCCAGTAATTTAAATATTTATCGCACAGATTGTAATTTCCTTCCGTACCTTAATTTCCTTATCTTTCTTTTATTTACCGTCCCCTCTCTCTTAGTTTATAAGCTAGGTTTTGTATCATTTCGAAAGACACTTTGAAATAGAAAGAATTTTTGCGTACTAACATGGAAAACATTTGGTACCATCTGCTTCTAGAATTTGAGTTTCTTCCCACAGACTTCGATAACCACAGACTCTTGAAAACAAGGGTGCTCGCATATTTTCTTAAATCATTGACTCAAAAGCTGAGTGCTAACTCAGAAGACAACAGTAGATCCTTTGTTTTTTTTCTATTTTTTTTAAAGTAAGAAACCAAGCTTTCATTGAGCAAAATATAAGATTATACAGGGGCATACAAGAAGACAAACTCCACAAAAAGGAGACCTAAAAACTACAAAAAGTGACTCCAATCCAACAACATCCAACCAAGATCATAGAATCCAACCTAGTTAGTGCAGCCCACAGGGAGACGTAAAAATCTCACCACCTCCCAAATCTTATCACCCAATCTTTCTATATTTCTAAAAATTCTACTGTTTCTCTCGAGCCAAGCTCCAACAAAATAGCCACAAAAAAATAAAAACTAGTAAGCCATAAAAAAAATTCCTCCCAAAAAGACGAGCTTGGAAACAACTCCTAAACAATAGCAAACCCATCTTGAATCCAAGTCAAGCACAAACCAAACGTCTCAAACCAACAATTCCAAAAAGAACAAACAAGCTGTCATACCCACAACAAATGATACAAATCCCCATACTGTCGTCTAAAAAGTAATGCAATACTGAGGAAACAAAGCAAGCGAAGAGTGTCTCTGAACAGTCCATAGTATCAACTCTCCCATCACATGTAACACATGCAACACAAAAAAATTACCTTCCTAGAGATTTTAACCTTCCAAGTAGTGGAAAACGCATAGAAGGTTTGGGGTAGGGAAGGGCAGACAACACCTGAAACAAGGAACTACAAATAGAAACTCATACAAGAAGTGGGAGTCCAAAGCCTAGAATTGCTTCTCCCTCGAAAAACCTGGCAATTATGAAGGATAGAAAGCAGATCGACGTCTAATGCCTTTCTATCGAAAAGATTGCACTTGAAGCCCAACAGTAACAAGGAGAAGGTAACAGAGATTGGTAAAATAGAAGCCAAATATGGAACTTCTTACCTAAATGATGCTAGGAAACGTTCGTGCCTTCCCCAACAGAACATTTAATAAACGAGGAACAAGAATGAAAGACAAAGTTGATTGCTTTCCAACGGTTTTTGTTAGGCCTTTTGGTACCACCATCTATGACCCACTCAAATGGGTGTGGACCATACTGACTCGCAACCACTTTGTGATACAAAGCATCTAACCCCATGAAGAACCACCACAACCATTTCGCCCTTCACCCACCAATCCCTAGGCCTTGCCTCCCAACTCCACCGACTTATCTACCACCTCCCACTTAACCAGATGGGACAATTACTTCTCATCAAGTCCTGCCCTCAAGAAAGTTTGTATCTCTGTCAATACACTTACTCACATAGACCAGATTTTTAAAAAGATATAAGAAATAACTAAGAATCTCACTCAACATCAACTAGATAAGTATGAACCTTCCCCGTTGGTGCAGAAGGTCTTTTTTAAGGAAGACACTCTTTTGAACAGCCAGGGAAGCCTACCACCTGTTTTGTACTATGGTGTGTTGGAATAAACTTCTCAAAATTTTCGAACTCACTTGGTTTTTCCTAAAAGCAGCTCTAATGGCCTTTTTCAACTAATTTCTGAAACCTTCTTCGATGGTCAGGCCAGAATGCTCTGGTTCAATGTGGTGGTGACCATTCTTTGGAAGCTTTGAGTTGAAAGGGACACGAGCATTTTTCAACGGGTTAATGAAATATTATTTTTGTTCCATTTTGTTTCTTTTTCACTCCCTTACAGAGTTGTATCTTTGAGCATTAGTCTTTTTTCATATATTCAATGAAAAGTTAAATGTCTTGTTAAAAAATGGAGCTCGCATTATAAGAGTTTCCATGACTACAATTTTTCTTAGATTTATGCCAATTGGAAATCCATTTTGTAATCCCCTAGGCTCTTTGAAATATCTCAATCTCCTCATTGATGAATATACACGTCTCTTTTCTTCTAAAAATAACTACAATTCATTGATAAATGAAAAAGGTACTGGTACTTCAAAATTAAACTGGAAAAGGTTTTCATTAGAAAAAATGTAATATAGTTTATCTTAAAAATGTTTTGAGAGGTAAAGGAGTCTAAACATCATTTGAGATTGGGAATAAGATTGGAATAGCTACCCCGCCCAGTGGTCTAACAATCCCATAAAACTAGAGTACAATCCAAGTTTGTCCACAAGCTATGTTGCAATATCCAAAGCTATTTTGGTGGTGACATGTTCCCCAATATATATAGAGAGAGATATGAGTGTTGAATTTGCAATGAAGTGAATATGACTTTGACCAAATAGAACCAACATTTCATGAATTATGTCATTCGCAGCAAGATTTTTTTCTCTCCATTAAAGGATTTGTGGTCCCAGCTCATTTTTGTTTTGCAATTCGTTTCTCTCCAAAAACTCCACTCCATTTAATGCCTCACAATCGACATCTTCAATTTCATTTAAAAACAATAAAATAAAATAAAGAATCCTAAGATCAAAATGACACATTCTAGACGCAGCTTTAGTGAAATACCTTCCCAAGATAAGCCCAGGCTCCAGCCAGCGATCCATCCAACTGTAATGCTCTTATAAAAGCATGTTGCTTCAACGCATCATGGTTAGAGATGCATCCCATTGCCACCCAAAATTCATGATTGTCACCCTCGAGCATCAAGGCCCCTAATGTCATCTTTTCAGATATCTGCCTGAGAATCTAAGAAAGTGAACATCCAACAAATATTGTGGCATCAAAATAGTAGAGAGTAAATAGATGTAATACCAGGAATTGAATTCAGATCCAGAATCACCATTCAAAGTTGAAATAATATCTAAAGTAATAGCAATATCTGTGTAAATGTTAGCTTCCCACGGAGCCAAGTGTAGAGCTTGCTGATAGGAACATTTGGCAGACAATAAAGCCAAACTGCGAGTCTGTTTCCAGGAAAGGATAGAAGTTCTAAAAGATTCTGCACATAGCCCCCAGTCCTCTTCCATCCATGGATAGCATTTTGCATACGTATGCTAAACAAGACAATATAATTCACATCATATGCTTTGTCATGTTAGTATACAAATATAATGGATCATTTTATGCAAATATTAGCATTGGAACAATGTTTGAGAAGGTTTCTATTATTTACACATTGAAGCTTGGCTTAGAGAAGGCTCAAATCTGAGCTTCAAAATTTATAGATCATAAGAATCTTACACCTACAGATGAAGTCACAGCCAATGGCTTAAGCGTGAGAGCACTAAAGCAATAGCTCACAAGAGCTTAAGCCCAAGGTGAAAAAAAAACACAATTTTTTTGATGCGCACACTAGAAAAATGTATATAATTCTTTCATGTTATTATTCATGAAAAAAAAAAGATCAGACATTCGAGGTTTTTTAAGAAATTTAAAGAAAAAAAGGATATACAACTCTATTAGAAGGAACCAAGTACGACTCAATTAATGTTAAACGAATAATAACAATGGTTTGTTTATCTATAAAAACATTAAAAAAAAATGTCGAACAATACTAAAAGTAAAAAACAGAATGAGTTGTAGTAATCCAGTCCGTTGCTTCTTTTACCATCAAATGCCAAAAAGAAACATTGAAAATAAAAAATTTAATGACGTTTTAAAATTTTTATTTAAGTGACAATTAATAAATTTTATTTCTTTCTTTTTTTACTTTTATAAAACTACCATGTTCGGTAAGACCTAATTATACATTTTTATGATTTTATTATTAATGTTTTATTTTTAGGATTTAATTATTGATGTTTTTTTAATGTGAATTGAGGTTTACAACTCGGACTGCCTCAAAAGTTGGCCCCTCTTCGAGAATAAAAGCTCCCAAGGTTACCTTGAGCCTTCAAAAGCATTGATGGGAAATGGGAACTATAGCCCTTCAAAAGGTAAGCTTTCAAAAACATAACTTCAGACGGAAACAAAACCAACTGACTAAACACCTTAAGATAGCCGTGCATACCTGAATATCTCCAAGCAACTTCCAGATACACGACAAGTTCCCAGCTAAATATGTACTTCCTCTTGCAACTTTAGATGCTTCCTAAAATCAAAAAATAAATATAGTAACAACAGAAAACGAGTTAAAGGGGAATATCCCTTAGATACAAGATAACAAACCTCTAACAGAAAGGATGCCCATTTAAACGCCCCCCTATTAATGCATTCCTTTGCCAAACCAAGCAGCCCTGAAGAGAGCCCAAATTGTGCAGTAATACTTTTAGGTGATATCTCTAGAGCTCGCTGAAAGTGTTCAACTCCCTTTTCAAATTTGTTAAGCATCATGACCAAATAAAATGAGTAACTTGGGAAACGTACAAGAACTTCAAAAGCATATAAATCTCTGATTAAATAAAAAAGCTCAATTCCAAGGAAATCCAAATATACTAAATCAACGTCGAGCCAACTCACCATATAATTCCCAAATCACCCGAAATCAAATGTTAGGTTTTGAAAGGCAAAAAGAAATATATCTTATTCATTTAAGAAAATGCTCAAATAACCCAACAATGTATACTAAATCCATGCAGAGCCAACTCACCATATAATTTCCCAATCACTTTAAGTCATATGTTAGGTTTTGAAAGGCAACAAAAATATCTTATTCATTTAAGTACAGCGATGTATAACTTCAGCAATCATACTCCAATTCTAAATATTTTCATAAAAAATAAAATATTAAAAAAAATTGAATATTAAGGCAGGTTCTTCAGGGAGAGCTAGTTAACGTATTCTCCAGGCAACAACCATACTCATAGGTGAACAAAAGGTACCATAGCAATGATCGGAAGATTGCAACCTGTAAATACAAGTATAGCAGACAAGTCTTACTTTTTTGAACAAACCAAGCATCAAGAAGATATTTCCACTCTCAACCCAAGCAAGAATTCTATCTCCTTCAATTTCAATGGCCCGTGCATATGACTGTTAGAAGGACAAATAATGCCAGCTTTAGTGATATCTATCTCACTCCCGAAAGGAAGAGAAAATTAACTTGGTTCATGAAAATTAGAAGTTCTATATGCAAAACATACCTTAATTGCAGCAGTAAACCGGCCAAGTCGCTGATATGCAAGACCCAGGGCCTAAAACAAATAGGCTAAGCAGCATTAACTTGGCTAGATAAGTACAATGAAAGTTGATGTCAAAAAAATTAAGCTTACTTCCCACAAATTAGCACAAGAAGGATATCCTCGAATGGCATGCTGAAGACTTAAGACGGCTTCAGTCCACTTCTTTTGAAAAACCTGCCAATTGGCCAGCAGAACAATAGAGATAGGAGAAAATGGAAGGCAAAGTCAAGTTGTTTGTTCTGTTTTACAAACATAAATCTTTAAATAATATTCATAATAGCAGACTTCAATAATCGTTTATGGACTTCTGACAGTTTGAATGTAAGGTGTTATTTAAAAAAATATCATGAGTTTATTTAAGGTCAATCTATGACTGACGATAAAGTAAGTTGATGCAATAACATAATATAAAAGGGTACAATCATTTCTAATTCGTGTTTAACAAGTATAATAAGTTTCAATCATAAATTAGCCCAGTTGTTAAGGAGACAAGCTGTGAAAACTCAAATTTTTTAGTTACTGGATCCAAACTATTATATCAAACTGCACCTACCTAAATAATGAATAACCCACAGAAATGATTGAAGATCAAGCCCTAGTCCATTGTATAACTCAAGGTGCATGTAAGTTGTCTCAAACATCAATGATTATAAAATATAAGAACTTAAGATCAATTAATAAGCTTTTTCAAGATCGATCAACATTTAATATGTGGTGAATCAACATAAAACAAGAAGTCAATTAATGATGCATTGTTGAATTTTTTTAATAAGAAAATGAATGAATCCATTGAGTTTAAAGGCATATAAAAAGGGAGATGAGCTATACAAAGGCCAAAGGGTTAAAAACAGACTCCCCGTAAGCCTAAATATGTACAAGATCATATTACAAAAAGATATAGGAAGAGAGCACCAGATGGAGGCAAAGAATTTGATAGTCCCGAGCCTCCTCAAGGCTATTCAATTACTCCTTGAAGACCCTCTGATTCCTCTCAAGGGATATTCAATTGCCCTTTGAAGGCTATTCAAATGCCTAAATATGCACAAGATCATAATCACAGCCACTTTACTTGGTAATTAGGCTAATGGGCCTATAATCTGCCGATTAGCCGCTCTAAATCGTTTTGAAATGAGGCAAAAGTAGGTTTCATTCACACAATTACTAATGTTGCCCCTTTCAAAGAAGTCACGTAAGATTTTAAGAAGATCGTCTATTTTGTATTTTTTTTTCTCCAAAAATTCACCTGCATATCCGTCAGGCCTAGGGCCTTGTTTTTTCCTATCAAGGCAATGTCATTTTTAATCTCTGGTTCCACGAAAAGATGCTCCAGCTCCTCTTTTTCCTCAGGAGGTCAAGTCTTCCAATTTAATCCAGAAATGCTGTAAGAAGGGCCAGTATTCTTCATGTAAAGTTTCTTGAAACAATTAACAGACACCTCGACAATATCCTCCTCCTCCATCAAATTCTTGCCATCTCTGTCTTGAAATTTCATAATCAAATACTTTTTCCTTCTTGCATTAACCGAAAAATGAAAAAAGAGGAGTTTTCATCTTCTTCATAAAGCTGCTTGGCTTGACACTTCTGCCTCAATCTTCTTTCCTCTCTTAATAAAGTTTCAGAAAGCCTCCGCTTAAGATCTCTTATTGAATTCCGTTCTCCTTCTAAGCCCAATAATCTACTCCTTTTGGACCAGGAAAATTTACGACATTGATAATTTCATTCCCCTACGGCTGAGTAATGCCAAAAGTCTCCTAATTCCTCTATTTGATCTTTTTCTTTAGCATCTTCAACTTCCTTATCATAACAAAACCTGGCTATCCCTCACAAACCAGTTCTTTCCACCAAATATCAAAATTTGGTAAAAACTGATGATGTTGCAGCCAAAAAAATTCGAATCTAAAGGTCATCCAGCCCCAATTAAAACTTCTTGTCTCCAATCGTATGCAAAAATGGTTTGACATTATTTTGGAAAGCCTCATAACTCTCGACAACTGAAATTTCATATTCCACGCATTGTTAACAAAAAGACTCAATTAAGAACACATCACCGCACCCCTTCCACTTGACCAAATGAAATTGCCATTAGAAGGGGGGGAAGATCAATGAGACTGAGGTCGGAGGTTATCTTGTTGAACTTTCTCATATGACGAGCCATTCTACCTCCAGAGCATGCCTTAGAAGGTTCTCCCGTTATGTTGAAGTCTCCCTCCATGCACCAACATCTAGTGCAATAGCCACTGTGATTTCATAGTTCTTCCCAAGAACCCTTTTACTCATACTAGGCTCATATACTCTTGTTATCCAATAAGAAAAGCCACCAGTAAGCGTGAAATTAACGGAAATGGTATAATTACCCACCAGAGAGTCACAGGCTAAACATAAGCTACATTCCACAAAATAAAATTACACCAACGCTCCTACAGATTGCTAATAGGCACAACCAATAGCTCAAGAAATCAAAATCGATTTGATGAGCTTCTTGTCAACAAAAGAAAATTTAGTTTCATGGAGAAGAACAACATCTGGATCACAATACCTCACAAAACTCTTAACAAGACGCCTGTGATAAGTGGCATCTAGCCTTTCCTTTGTTACTTCTTTACCTTTCTTCTAACCACAATTGACTGTTGTTTTAAGGCTCCAAAGCTCCCTATTTTCTTTGACATTTGTTGTATCTGACGTCTTTTCCTGAGTTTGTAGTTTCTTCTCTTTTGGTCGCACAAAGATTTCCATGTCAAGGCTATCAAGAATAGAAACAAGGTCATTCAACCTTAGATTGAGATGAGACCATTATAAATCATCCCCAGAGCTTTTTCTTTTTCCCAAAATGTAATTAGAGCACAACCAGAAGTTAGGTCCATATCCGCATCATATGCTCCTGAGTTCTTCCCCTTTACTTTTGACAACTCTACAAAGAGATGTTTACTGATTTTCACATGTGAAAAAGATGTGTCGAAGATGAAAAGTTTTCTTTATTGAATAAACTGACTTCCCTAATTGGAAAAGTGGATTGGATTGGGCCTTCCATAGTTCTTATAGGCCTTTTCTTAGTTTTCTAGAGGATTTGGTGCAGCCTATAGAGCTTTCTTGTTCTTTGGGTGAAACCCAATTGGGTTGGGCTTCGGATGAACCACATTTTTCGTTCCTTTGGCCCACAAACTTTGAATTCGTAATCGTACTTTGATATGTTGACATGATCTAACCATCAAGAGTGCTAACACATAGGACAAGGATCTTCCTTGTTTCAGACCAAATGGCTACTTTTCCTTTTTCCTTCACATTAAGCCGCCCGGGGAGTCAAGCCATCGACTACCAACAGACATCCACGGGATTCGAACAATCTTCATCATGGAATTTTCATAGTATTGAACAGTGAAGCTACCATGAACGCCGGCCATTCTCCCCATCAGCTTTCTTATGTCATTGAAAATCAAAATCTGAACTAGGATCAAATTTCCTTCATGGGCAATTAGAGAAATTTCCATCCAAACAAGTCCACGATAATTCCTCGCAATCTCAATTGACTCCATATAGTCCCAGTAGTTAAAAAGTTTTTAGGAAGCATTGAATAAACCCACCGCATGCATCTCCCATTAAACGGAAGGTCTCCCCACGCCACATGGATAAGGAAGATTTCATACTGAAATCCATCCTCCATACAAAGGCATTTTCTCGTTTTTCTCAATATCCCATCATTCAAACTTCACGATAAAGGAACCTACCATCGTCCATCTTTTATTTGGGCACAATAATCTAGCTTTTTCTACACTGTGGCATGTGAAAAGTGCCTTGTCTAAGTGGAAAGGGTTCAAAGTACAAGATTTGTCGGTGGGTTTCACCAACGTCTACCTCAACCTAAACCAGTCATCATGAAAATTTGCATGCATTAGAATAATGGTATAATCCCATTTCAACTCAATAAATCCATCCACTTTGTCATTGTTTGAGGCTAGTTTATTTGTCTCCGTCGACTCTTCTAGATTATTCTACAAATAATGTTGTTCCTTCTCCTCCACATTTCGAGTAGATCCTTAGCTAGTTTCCACTTCTGTAAAAGGGTGCTTTATCATCTGCTTAATTGAATTTGTTGGACTGTCTTTAACTTCTAGAGCTTCAAAACAATAATGCTCTTTAATCATCCTCACTGCAAATTTACAGCCCTCTTTATTCTCTGCATATGGAATCACAATATTTTGCTTCCTTTCATTCCCTTCAAGTTTCATGATTTTAGAAACTATCCCTCTCTTGTTGCTTATCTTTTGGACCCATACATTCATTTTACCTTATCGTCTGCTTCTATAGAACTTGTGTGTGCTAGGAGCTAAGGTAAGGTCTATGAGGGTATCAAGAAGCCATAAAAGCTAGAACAAGTCAATGGTGATGTTGAATGATTTCTCCCCTCCTCTTTCCTCAATACAAAACTTCTTCTTATTTCATCCTCTATCTCAATGTAGCACAAAAACTTTGTGCTCCACCTTGATTGTAAGATGCATATTAAAAACATCACTTGATTCATAGATAAAACAAAATTGCACAAACAATGGGTGTGCATTATTGGAAACTAATCAAGGATTTACAAGATAAAGAATAATTCACCATTGATGGCATGAGGTGGATCAGTAATTTATGATTGGTTATATTGCTTACAAATCTTTCTCATTAAAGAATTGAAAATCATTTTGAGAATTTCAAAAGGGTGGTGATGAATGATGATCAACAATACTGAGGTGACAGACTAAATAGAATGAAAATAGAGAGACAACAGTCAAAAGATCAAAACCTGCAAATAGCCCAACCTCCGGAAAGCCCAAAAGGCTCGAGTTGACTTAGAGGAAGCCTCTTTGCATATAGCAACCTCTAAACTCTCCTTTCCTTCACGATGCAACAGATCACACAATGCTTCCTAATTATAATTAACAGTGAGTATAAAATTAAAACTGGCACACACAAAGCAATAGATCAAGTAAACTAGAAGGAAAGACGCACTCCAGAGTGAAAATCATGAACATCAAGACTGACAGCTCTCTGGTAGCACTTGAGAGCCCTTTCGATGTCAACAGAAAATGAGGCATAATAATCCCCTAGATATTTGAAAGCAGCAGCATTCTGAGGGTCTAGTTTCGCTGATTTCAGAAAATGATCCGCAGCAACCGCCTTATCGTGGCTTCTGCCAGTGTCCCACAGGAAAATCCCCTGCATTTCGCGTATGCATACAGGTTATACACTAAGTTCTTTATGAACGAATGGGGAGATTGAAACCAATATGTGCGAAAATTACGAGTTTGAAATGGGAGGAGGGGTCATCTGGATGAGCGTTAACTGTATCTTGCAATTGTCTTGATGTAATACAAGGGGTCCCCGATTCTCTTACATGATCTTTTTCTACTGCAACCTCTTCCTGGTACAAGAACGAAAAGGGAGAGCATTAAGAGAATAAAACAAGGTATAAACTGGGGAAGACCAAAAGAGAGAAAAAAGTGTGTTTGCATTCAACCATCTGAAAAGGAATCTTAACACTAAATACAGAAATGAACTCCAATCCAAAAGAATAAAAACCAATCTGATAGTTAAAAAAAAAAAAAAAAAAACAAAAGTAACAGAGACCATTGATGTCGAAAACTATGCTTGAAACAAACAAATTCAATAATTGTAATCTCTCATTTACAAACTAAAGCCCCTTAAAATAGGCAACAAACTTTACTAACCACCTAACTACAAAACCAGTGAGCTGAAACTAAAACTGAAAAGAATGAAGAGCTAACTTAACTTGTGGAGGACTTGAAAGATTAATGAAGCCAATAAGAGTGAGGAACGGGGAGAAAATGAAGCCGAATATCACAGAAGCTGGGTGGAAATTATGTATAGGGAACCCACCTCGATGTGATAAGCTTTCTCGATTTCGGGTTCTGTAGCGGCGGGGCTGAGTCGAGGCACGTCACAGCATTCCGTCTCCTTCACCATCTGGGACTTCCGATCAGCCGAATGATCTGACGATGTAGGAGTTCAAGTGTTTGGAGGTTTTTAGAAGAATATTTTATTTGAGGCGGGTCCTTGGAGTGCAGAAGAAATACTAGAGAGGAAGAAAGAAAGAAGATGAGAAGAGGTTGTGTGCGGTGGGCTAGCGGTGCAGGCCCATTAGAACTGTGGAATCCATATCCAGGGGGAAGGTCCATAAGCTTTTTAATTTTATTTTAATTAAGAAGATAATAGAAACATTAAGTTATGGGGGCACCGGCGCAGATTAAGAATCCAAGATTCTTGGTCATCAAATGAATATTTAGATAAGCTCTGAAAAGTGAGTTTAGAGTGCAAAAGTCCAAAAGCTAAAAAAGCAAAACACCACTTACCAACAGAGGGAATCACTAAGATGCCATTCTTTTTCTGTTTCAATCAAAATAAAAATAATGGGAAGCACAACAATAATCTCTCCCTCATTTTGAATTATTAGGACCCCAATTCCATCCCCTTTGCATTTAGAAATTATTTTTTAGAAGATACTTGTGCATAAGACACAAAATTGTTTAGCACAAAATTGTTTTATTATATCATCATCATTTTTTGAAAAGAAAAGAAAAAGAAAAAAATACATATATTAGTATGGAATTAGTAGGTTAGTGGACATCTCTATCTTCCGTGAATCCGGAGAAATGATTTGAAGAAAGAAAAAGAAAGGCGATGTGGAAAGGAAAACTGATGTTTAAAAAAAACGAAAATGGGAATCGAATATTAGGAGACAGAGGAAACACAATATGAATGATACGTATTGGATTGTATTGTAAATGTATTGTACTGAGTTGGAGTGATACCGATGGATGGCCCGAGGTGGGTGGAAGTTGGAACGTGGAAGCAAACTCCCACAGGCATCTCCCACCACTTTCCTCGCAATTTTACTCAAAAAGCTTAAAACACCAAACCTTGACTTTTGTGTCCGCCCAATCCCAATCCCCAAGATTTAGAGCCCCACCACTCTGCTCCTTCAATCAAAATAACTCCTCTGCCTCCGCCTCTGCATGCATCCAGCTTGCAATTTGCTTAGCGTCTATTATTATTCGTTCTACTGCCATGCATATGCATTGTTATGCCATTTCCTCTGTCTTTCCTAAAAACTAAAAAGCACTTGGGTTCCTTATTCCTTTCTTTTCATTTCTTATATCTTATTTAGTCTTTTCCGTATGCAAATTAGTCAAGGGTGCCTTCCTTGGTGGCATGCATATGTGTGTGTGTGTGTGTGGGGTAACATCTTCTCCTCTCTTCACATACTCTCCCTCCCTTTACTATAAATACTCTCCAACTCTGCTTCGAGTTTTATACCCACTAATCTATTAACTGAAGGCCACGCCATTCCAAATCGAGAGACAAAGAGACAGAGAGATAGTGATGAATAAGGGAATGATGAGCGGCAAACCCAATTTGAGGAAGACTAGAACTTTTTTCCTGCACAAGAACCAAACCTCGATGCAGCAGGCAATCATTCCGAACCAACCAGCTGAATCCGGAGAAGAGCATAATAATCATTATATTGAGAAAGAGAGCCCCCCGGGGGCGGTGAAATTCCCAGTGTCCCCTCAGCTGATGAATGGGGAACAGATGGTCCATTTCAGTCACCCTCGACACCGCCTGTCCCGGATGTGTAATCTGAACCTGTTTACGTGCGGCGGGTGCAAGGAGTACGGCGCCGGCAACGGATTCAGTTGCCAACAATGTGATTTCCAGCTCCACGACTTCTGCGCCTTCTCCCCTCCGGCCCTCAAGGCCCACCCCTTCCATTCCCACCACCAGCTTCTCTTTTACTCCAAGCCAGGTGTGTGTGCTATATACTATACTATACATGCAGGGTTGGGCATTCATTAATTAAGTTTCTTTTATGATGCAGTGAAAGGGGGCATCATGCAGTCCAAGTGCGACATTTGCGCGAAGCCCATAAAAGGATTTGCGTTCCGATGCGGGGTGTGCAGCTTCCAGATGCACCCTTGCTGCGCGATGCTGTCCTTGGAAATGAAGATGCCATCGGTGCACCCGCACCCGCTGAGGATGGTGGGAGCAACAACATCATCAGTAGTGGAGCAGGCGAGCAGCTTGGTGGGGTGCGGGGAGTGCAAGAGGAGGAGGTCGGGGAGGGTGTACCGTTGCACGGTGTGTGATTATCAGGTGCATGCAGTGTGCGCAAAGAGCGTGAAAAACGGCCTCCGGGAGAAGGGGTACAAGGAAACCGAGAAGGCAAGCGTGCTTGGGACTGCCGCAAGACTCGCTTCTCAGGTGGTGGTTGAGTTCTTGGGAGGCATCATCGAGGGCCTCGGAGAAGGGGTTGGCGAAGCCTTAGTCCAGAACATCAATGGCAAGGCCGCCCCCACACCTCTTCATCATCGTTAATTATCTCTGCCTCCAAAACCACACACAAACATATACCTCCTTTCTACTCTTCCTCTTTCTTTCTTCCTTCCCTATGATTATTATTATTATTATCATTATTATTGTTGATTTTCTGCATCCCCTTCCTGCATATATATTATTTGAAAAATATCTACATATTATTTGGGCTAATCGTGTATTTGCCATGTGTTTTTTTTTTTTAATTAAAAAATGGATGCAGAGCAGCTAGCAGACAAGTGTTGTGTTATTTTAAGTTTGTTTCCACGTTCCATACGTATGAGTATTGGAAGTAGTGTGTGTTTTGTAATTAATGTGTAAATTATTTTAATCATTGAATCTCTTGAGCTTCAATATCAAGGTACACTTTCTTCTCCCTTTACCATTGATATGGCTGAAATTAATAAATTAAGCAGCAGCCTATGCCTAACTTCCATATCCCAAGGAATAATATTATATATTCTGTTGGCCCAACCTTTTCTTTCCCCCTTTAATTCCCACGTAAATGCAACTTGGGATCAAAATATATGCATATAAAGTTATTCAATATGGACGCCAATGGATCAAAACCTAACCTATTCCTTTATTTCCATTTTCCATCTAATTTAACGCTCCAAAGGGGAAAAAAATCCAGCAACCTGTGTGGCTCGATTATAAATAGTCGACCCCAACCCTCTTCTTGCACAGGTACACAACCCCACACCAGTTCTTAGGCCATCAAACTTATGAGTTAAATTTAAGAGATAATATTTAGATATTTTAAAGATGAGTGTAATGCTTGAAGCAAATCTAAATTCTCTCCACAACTCTGCACAATCTAGTTTAACACAAGATCGTCTTATGTTAAATACTCTTAATCTTAATTTTGAAATTATGATTAAGATTGAGGAACTAAAAAAGAAAGATTGGGTCATGTAATTTTTCTATATTGGACCCTCTTGAGAAAAAATTATTTGATTGGGACAATTTCTGTACAAGTTAATAAGATTCAATACAATATATGTTCCTTTCACTGTTCCTCACAACCTATCTAATAATCTCTCGTGTTGAGGAAGATTGGGTAATTAATAAGCTAATGAGAATGGATAAGTATGGAAACTATGATAAACTAATTTAGTTGAGAAGGATAATGGCCACAACATATTCCATTATATGAGCAAGAAAAAATTTATTCAAATTTAAATATAAAACAAATAAAGTAAAACCCTTATCCATTTCCTTCAACAAATACCAATTACCATGTTCAGAAGTATAGTGTTCAAAAAATTGAGGGACCCAAAGAATTGGATGAACCCAATTCAATTGGTACCATTTGAGTTGGAGTTGGGTCATTCAAGCAAAGTTTCTGTCTTATCAATAGCTCTGCCGCTACAAAATACGACAGGTTTGATCTCTGGGATTCCGATATCTCGAAGACACAGTTGGAAGGCAATGGCAGATAGTAGAAGGAAGTTCTGAGTTATGTCAAAGTGGGTGACGATGAAACAACCAAAACCTATGCCGACCCAATTTCGAGTTAGGACAGTTGGAAGGGCATCAGGGCTTGGTGTCCAACGGCCGCAAAAGATGCTAAAAGATCGAATGGCAGGAGAAGAAGAAGCAGCAGAAGCAATGTTAAAAGGCATAGGCAGAAGAGTGGGAGCTTGTTCAAAGAAAGTGTGCGCACTCTCTTAACAAGACTATTAGAATAACGTGAAGGGTGGAAGTCAATCCATTTCAGCTTTCTGCCAACCTATTCTTTCAATTGCTACACGGCACCACAAATATTTATTTAATCTCTACTCCCTCTTTTTATTTTATTTTTTAATCATTATTTCTAAATAGAGATGGTCACCAAAGTTCTTCTTAACTATTTAATTATCCATAACTCTCAAACTATAACTAACTTACACTATTTTTACAATAAATTATACTATAATGTCTTACTCTACTTCAATATTCACTCATGTTATATAATAAAATAAAACTAACTGACCTGGAAACACAAGAAGACTACCAGATGAATAGAATATGAATGAACAGACAGTTGCAAAATGTAAATTGAAAAGGAAATCAATGAATGATGATAACAAAACGTGTTATTGTAGGAATGGAAGGCGATGGGTACAGAACGGTGACCTGCACTGGGCCTTGTCTTTGACCAGAAGTCTTGTAGAAGTATAAATGTGATTGGATCAACTTTACATTGTGTTGTTTGAGACAAACTGCAATATTTATATATCAGATTATATTCATACTTACTAATTACTGCTTACCTTATGGCATGCTACTAAGAAATAACAATTGAATAAAAGAAAAAGAAGGGAAGGAAGACGGAATGGATGGGGGTGAGGGGAAGGCCAAGGCCAAGGCTAAACCATCCACCGGATAAAATCATACCTTTCTTCTTCAAAATCATTCATCATTGTCGGCCTGCACCTTATGGTGGCGCCTTCTCTGTTATACGCAGGCTACGCTACATTTCAAAACCTCAAACCTTTGCCTTTGTCCATAGCTGCAAAAGAATACAATACAATACAATCCCCTTCTAACCAATCCATTTGTCTCTACTTCACAGCTTTATTTATAACGTCAGAGCATTCTTCATTTGCTACCTCAACAACTTACCCTTTTCTCGTCTTTATTTTTACCGGCAATAGATTGTCTCATCTTATCAACCCGTGTCCCTTCTTTGGCCCCTTCCTGTTTGCTTCCCCATTTTTTCTATTCATTATCCTCACTCCATCCTTCTCCAAGTCCACTCAAACTATATTGTCCCATAGTCCAAGTTCTCCCATTTGAAGGGTGCAACTAAACCAATGTCCGGGGAACCTCGCAAAAATAGGCACACGCAAACGCACACTGCAGCAATAGCAAGCATTGAATGAATGTAGGGCCGATGAAGTAACCTGTGTGTCCCACTCCCAGGAACCCTCCTGTTGCACTTTGCTGCAACAATAGCACACCTGGAGCAGGATCGGACTTGCGCCCTGCCCCTCTCTCCACTTGACACCTCTAGTTGCTCTATCTCATTCCCAATTCTTAACGAAACTTGACCATTCTTTCTGTCACCAAGTTTTCGCTCCACCAGCTCATTACAAGAATGATTGCCCCTCATTAAAGCATAAGCCCGTGGCGACTGTCCGTTTGCATCAAGTTGGGAACTCCAGCACTCCAACCCAATCTGCAATTTCGAAAGAACACAGAACGTTCAAAACAACGTAACAATTCACTTTTCCTGGGCTACCGACTCTAATAACCTTCTGAGACTTGAAAGAAAAAAGAAAAATGAATTATAGCGAAATTATTTAAAAGATACTTCAGTAGGATATTGCTAAGAAAAATGAGCATTTTTTAAAGATACTTCTCTATTTCTTTGGGGGGAACCCAAGCCGCACTCTGGTGCCTTTTTGGGAAGTACACCTAGGAGGTTTTAGAACACAAACAAGTACACCATATATTCCTTGATCTCCATGGAGATCAAAAAACAGAGCCCTCAGGATCATTTTGGGACAATGTCAGCGTACAGTAATGCATGCAAAACGAGCATCTAGTCCTCAAAAGGAAATCAGGATACGTATGTTTACAAGGTATAATTGAAAAAATATATATATATATATACATCGAAGAAGAAACTAGATGTTTACCTCTAGCGGGTCATTTGTCAGTGCATCAACCATATCATCTGCATCTGTCATTGAAGCTGCCAAATGCAGAGGCGTAATGCCACCAGGACCAATAGAATTTGGTGGAAAGAGGTACTTTTTCTCAGCATCACCAAAGCCAGATACGTGATAATGAACGAGTAGGTCAACCATCCGCCTGCACCTCCTTTTAACTGATCGATTCAAGAGCTGAATCTCAGATATCATCTCCAAAGATTTCGTTGATAGTCCATGTGTGATCAAGCACTTTTTTACCAAAATGTCGAGAAGTGTTTTAACCAACGCACAGAAGTCCCTCTCTGCTGAGAACGTGAGTACAAATTTGAACCGCCTTATTAAAAAATCTGGATTATCTAAGCCAGAAGACGACCTTTCCCTTTGGAATAGCCATCCAAGTTCATTCAAGAATAGCAAAATTTCATCCTTCAGCCTTGGCTGTGAAGTAACGTATGAATGACTTTCTGAACTAATTTCCGGTACTCTAAACCCATCAATCTCCGATTCAAGATGCCGCAATTCCTTGCAGATGGCAGCATCAGCTATGATAACAGGGAAACTATTTCCTCGAAAACCATTTTCCACCTGTTCGAATTGTTTAGAAAGTTGATCAAAACATTGATTTTGTAAAAAAAAAAAAATAATTAACCGTAGGGCAGGTATCATGTGCAATTTCAAGCAGAACATATACCTCAATGAAACAACGACCAAGGGCAGTAGGTGATGCATCCCCAACCTTGAAACTTCTGGAGTGTATCTCGTCGTATATTCCCTGCCTACAGAATCCCATCACTTCTTCGGATATGTAGCCACCCATAGATGTGCAATGAATCCTACAGGGTTGTGAAATGTCACTTCTAGAAATGAGAAGGAAACAAAGAAAGGAAGAAGCGAGAAAAGGAAAGAATCACAAAAACAAGAAAAACGAAGAAAAAAAACAACAAATTCATCCCATTATAACACTGGACTTACCTGGTGCCAGGATTTTTCAAATTCCTTCCCCTCAATAAAAAGGAGGTCTTTTGTCCACCCACAACTGCTAAAGGTGACACCGAGATTAATTCTGGATTACTCCATGCTTTTGAGGATTTGTTCAGACGAATCTTCCCTGAAAACCCAATCAGTGGAAGCAAAACTTAACACAAGAAGGACAATGAATTCACAACCTATGGTTTCAAGGACCACGCTGTAAGACTATCCATATCTTCACGAACAACATCAGAGGTAAAAATGTGATGCTGGTTATGAGTAAATAACCAACAGCAACAGAGCTCAAATTCAACAAGACAAAGACCACTACCCTGGTAAGTTCTCACCATCCTTGTGTGACGCCAGTAGCCTCCCAGTGTAAACTAGAAATCTTCCACTTCTCCAAAAATCAATCTCTTCGCTATGAATCAAAGATTTAAGATGCAGAACCAAATTTTCTTCAAGCTGGGAAAGAACGAGTTAGAGTGGTTAGAGCTCAAAAACGTTCAGCAGTAAAATTTCAGTTCAGGATAAAAGCTCTTTACTCACCTGTTCCCATGCAATGGGTGTCATAGACAGATAAACCGACAGAACCACACAACCAGGCCGGATGTAGCTTTCCATTTCAGACGGACAATTAGACAGCCAATTGTATATCTAGAACATTAGAGGCACAACTTTTAAGAACTTTTTCCCATCACATGCGATTGCAGCATTTTTTTTATTAAAGAAAATTAGAAGCCAATAAAGAAATTAGAATCTTACTTGTGTCCGCAATGCCCCTGGAAATTGACTGGGATCCTTATCAAAGAGTTTAAAACTTATCCTTCCAGTGCGGTCCTGAATATTTTTTTTTTCAAATCACAATAAAGAATGATGATATCAAACACACACAAAAAGATACACGCCCATACATACAAACAAGAATGTATTCAGCAGGATACCTGGGCATCAGAATTTAAACTAGAAGGTGAATGATCAGACCCTGAAGAAGTGTATCCAGCCTGATATGGAACAGGTCGAAATGAATTTGGTCCAGCTCCATCTAACTCTCTGAAGAGTTCAAAGGGAATATTGCTACTAGGAGGCTTTCGAACCTCAACACCACTAACTTCTTTTCTGATTGGTAATTTCCCATTACTGTTCGCTTCTTCTCTGCTTTGCATGGGAAACAACTTCTGCAGGAGAGGAGGTGAAGATGACGGAGACCTCTCTTCAATAGGATTACTGCTATCAGAAGAAAAGTACTTCCTAGAAGCCGCCAAGTTCGGTGGGGTATCATGTTCAGGCGAAGAGCTAAACAGCTGGAGTGCCAAACCAACTCGAGTTCCTTGAACTTGTCCATCCGAATCTTCCATGGGGGACTGATAACTGGTACTGCTTCTTTCTCCTGCAACTGAAGGAAGTTCCAGAGGCCTATTGTGGAGATCAGAACCAGATCGGCACGATGACCGTGTTTTTTCACTATCACTGCTGAGACTGCTCTTCTGCGACAGCACTGCAAGAGCATCTGGAGCCGATGCTGCTAAAGTAGCTGAAAGTACAGTAAGCAAGTCCATGGTCGAAGGAGAAGATGAATTTCCATTTAATATGTTTTGGTGCTGCAACGAACCCTGTGGAGGAGCCTTCCCCCTAAAACTCTCTAAATTGGGCAACTTTGCTGCAAGGTCTGCTGGTAACGGAAGCGAGTTGATCTTATTGAGGATCTGAATGAGATGGTCACTATTTGCTGACAACAAGCTCTTCACAGTCTGGTCTTCGTTTTTTCCTGATGTTTCAAATCAATGTATTAAAACAAAAGTCAGAAGGGGGAAAGAAGAAACAAATAGCTATAGACTGGATCAGGCAATTGCTTGACCTTGAGCCTTGGCTAGGGCAGTCAATAGACTGACGATGTCCAAATTCCCACTGCTTTGGGGTCCTCTACTTCCTGGCCGGGTCGGCCTTGAGGATACATCCTCGGGCTGCGTCTTCCTTCTACGCCAGTTGTGCCCTGCAAGTCTCCTCCTACAACTCCTCTTCCCATCATCAAATTCCGAAAGAGGATGAAATCTGAGGAGAGGGTTAGGAGCAATAAGAATTTATTTGAAGAGGGAGGCAGATTGATATTGAATTTCTGGCGCATCAAAACGAAGACAGAAAAACAAAAAAGGCATATACCAGCGGGAAGCATAACAACGAACAAGTAAGAAATTGTAGGAAGGAAAGAACAAAATACCTGCTACACTGCTGGCAGAACCGCTGCATCTGTTTAGCAACTAGGGCTTTGGAGGATTTGCTATGGAGCTCGCAAACTTTATGCCTGCGGTGATAGTCTTTGGCATTCGATAGATCTTCCTTACAATTATCAACCTGGCACATAGGGTAGGTGGTAGCAGCGCCGGGAGAAGCAGGGCGGACCTTTTTAGGGGGTTTGGACACGGGCTCCTCAACGTAATTCAAATTCAAACCACCACCAAGATTAAGGCGAAGACTCTCATCCTGGTTCTCCAGAGCGTCCACTGTGTTGTTCAACGTGGAGGGAGTAGCAGCAGCGAAATCGTGGGTGGTCTTTAGGTCGGATGAGGGAGCATCGGAGTGGAGAAGTGGAGGTTTGGAGGGTTTGGTGAGGAATCTAGCGCTATCCCAATCCCAAGCCTTAGGGTTCCAAGTATGAGCATGGAGTTGACCCTGAGGTTGCAAGTGATGATGGAAGTTGGGGAGCTGATATGATAAAGCACGCTTCTTGGGGATGGAAGGCACATCAGTGTAGCGACTGGTCAAGGTTTGGCGGATGAAAATAGGAGGAGCAACTTGGGCGCCGACGTCGTCCATGAAGAGGAAGGAAAGGAGGAGGTGGAAGTGGAAAGAGAAGTAAAGGGAGAATTATGAAGTTAGAGAAGAAAGAAGGGGAAACTTAATCCATAGGAAGAAGAAAGTGAGGGGAGAAGAAAGGGGAGAAGAAAGGGGAGAAGAAAGGGGAAGAGAATTGGGAGTGAATCTACGTGATGAGACGGCGGAAATGGAAAGCAGAAGAGAGGGGGGGAAGGAACTGAAGGGGGGGAAACAGATCGGCCATGGGTGGAAAGAGATGATGGAAGAGAAGGAGGGTGGATCTGAGATCTGTGAAGGGGAAGAGGAAGAGGAAGAGGAAGAGGAAGAAGAAGATGAAGAGGAAGGGGACGCGTGGATATTAAGATGAAAATCAGTGGAGTCGGCAAGTTGGGATGAATCGGGGGACTAATAACTTACTTACTGGGTATTTCCTGATACCTTCGCTGCTGTACGAAACCGAGAAAGAAAGAGAGAAGAAAAGAATGGATTGGTAGAAACCGTAAATTAAGACAACAACAGAGTTAAATGTTTGAACTAAGGATGGCCGCCCTGGAGGAAAACAAGAATCAATCCACCTTTTTTTTTTCATTTTCTTTGGCTTGGGTTTAGGGTTTGCACTTTGCGGGGAAACAGATTTATATATATTTTTATCCTTCAGTCCGTGCGAGTCTGACACGACGACTTCAAACAAAAACACCCCCGCTAAGATATTGTTATTTTGTATTTAAAAAGAAAAAAAAAAAAAAAAAAGAAATTAGTAGGGTGTGATGAGATTAAAGGAGGAAGAAGAAGAAGAAAAGTACAGTTTTGTCTGAGAGTGAGAGTGAATATTTATTGGAAGCAGTAAAAATTAGAGTAAATTAAAATTAACCAGAAACAAACATGATAATGGGCTCTTGCAATTGGGGTCTACATTTGAAAGAGATCAGTACCAGTAAGGAGTGGAGTCCGGAGTCCCAGCCCCACCCAGCTGTGCTCTCTACGTCCTGTTTACAGGTCATTCTAAATCATATATCTAACCCAACACTCACGCCCACTATTTCTTTTTTCTTTTTTTCTTTTTTCCTTATTCTCAAACATTTTCCACATTTCACTAAATTATAATCATTCTCAAACATTCATTATCACCTTTTTTTCTCATACTAATTCTAATGCGTCTATCTTTCCCAACAATTTCTCGCTCATTCTCTCAAAACTTACTAATCCATGCAACTTTTTCTACCCAAATAAATTAATGAGACGGTATTTATTTTAAATTAAAAAAAAAAAATATAAACCCAATCTGTCTGCATTCAGGAGTGCTCACCACTGGAATAAAAAATAAAAAATTAAAAAACTAAGGATGAAAGGATTTATTCCATTATTCCAATTTTATACCAATTCACCATTTATGTCAACGATGCAAAACCGATAGCTCCTAAGAATAGTAGCTTTACGATTAGATGGTATAAAATTGAATTATTTGTGGTGTTGATTTTGGTAAATTCAAGGACACTGTTAGTTGGGGAAGAGTAGAGAATTTAGTCAAAATTGATGTCCGGATGGGATTGTATGGAGCAATTATAGATTGGGTTTTACTATTCTAGAATAAGCACTTAATCGTGTTCACACACTACAATTACAATTACAACTACAACTACAAGCTTTCTTTCACACACAAACACAGCCCACCCATGCCACCTCCCCTTCTTATGCCTGTCTGTGTCTTACTCATGTAATTTCTTAATGTACTATTTCAAAATAACTGAAAGATTAATGGTTTTGAATATGTTTCTTTCCAACCAAAAATAAAAGGACAAGCTTCACTTGTATTAATTAAAGTAGTTGGATTTGAAGAGCTAATTTATTTCCATAATATTACTCGTAACCGCTACGAAAAAGATCAAGTTACAGATTGAAAAAATAGATATTAGGGGTTCGGGATAGGATGAAAACATATTATCGGAAGCGTTGACCACGGGTAATGGAAATAGTCAGATCCATTAGGCAATGGGGACTGGTAGGGGCACCCAATAAACGCCGTCGTACACAAGACAGAAGATGGCACAGTAGCAGTGGGACCAGGATGATTCCAGTTCCGGATAGCTACAATGTCAGTGCGGGCCCCTTGTACGGAAGCCGGACCCATCCATAAACGTGGACGTCTCACGGCAGGAGCATATGCTCCACCCCACCCCACACCCTCCCTCATCTGCTTCTACTCTACTCTCCCAATGGAATCTCCTCTCTGTATTTTCTTTTCTTTTCTTTTTCTTCTTTCTCCACAGCCCCAAAAATGCAATGCAGCCTAAATGATCACACTCTTCCAAGGACGATAATGAATTACTACTGAGTAATGGAAATACTTCATTCTGTTGATAATGAATTACTACTCAGCAATGGAAATACTTCATTCTTGTTGATAATTCAAGGGGAGAGGGAGATGAATCTTGAGAATAGAACCAAAGAATTAGCCTATCATATCTATCTATCTATATATATAAATTCCATGGGAACGTCCCAAGCCAAGCGTCTATCCTTCCTTCACCAACTAATTGTGTGCCACTCGATAACTATATAAAATTGAATTGCATTCTAAATTTGGAAACCGAACCAAGAAGATCTAGTAGAGAAGCTGTTGTTGTCCGACAAAGAACAGCGCCAATACAACCAGGGTTGTCAGAAGAATCCACATCCATGGTTGCATCCTCCTCTTACCCCGGTTTCGAAGTGGCGGAGGCATTGACTTTGTCTTGCTCTGCTTTGTGTACTGCGATGCTTTTTTAGGCCGCCTCTTCGTTGCTGTCCCCTGTTCTCCTCTGTTTTCGGACTCCTCCTTCAGACCTTCTGCTGCTGGGGTCTTGGTGACTATAGCACATTCCATTTCATCCCGACCATTCCCAGCTTCCGTCCCAGCTGCCATCTTCCTTTCCTTCTTTTTTGCTCTCTTCTCCCTTAGCTGTGCACAACAACACATGTTAGCTATCAAATTGTAATTCATACAGAAAAGAAAAAGAGCATATTATTATTAGTCCATTACACATAAATATATACATGCACTGAATACCTTCTCTCTCTCTTCCGCCTCTTTCCGTGCTTTAATTGCCGCCCTGGCCTGAGCTTTCTCAGCATTTCTTCTTTTCCTTTCCAACGCCTCTTTGGCTTTGGCCTTCTCTTCCAACTTACGTCGCTCCTTCAACTTGATTGCTTCCTCTTCCTTTCTCAACTCTTCTGCTTTCGCCGCCAGCTCTTCTTCCTCTCTTGTTCGCTTAATCTCCACTGGTCGCGGTGGCTCTTCTACCTCATTCTCGCTAGAGATATTTCTGGGGCCACTCTCTAAGGCCACAACTGTTTCGGGCTTCTTTTTTGTCGTTCGATTCTTCGTTTCGGCTACTTTCGTCACTGATTTGTCATTGTCTCTCGCATCATCAGCATCAGCAGCGGGTATCAATTTTTCTGTTTCCTGCATTGTTGAAGCCGTTAAAAGAGAATTGTCCTTCGCTGGTCTCTCCTTTACAATACGGTTCGGTACATGCGGCTCTTCATTGGGGCCAAGGGAGCGGCCATCCAACGTCTTTAGTCGCCACAGGGTACTCCTCATGTTGCTCTTAACATATTCTTCCCTGAACTCGGCATTTGTGTTCCACAGTTCCATCATGCGCTCTACCTAAAATATTAATCAGTCAGAACATAGAAACAACTCGACACCCAAAATGAAACCCAATCAGAACTAGCAACACCGAATCAATAACAAAAAGTAACCTGATTATGTCAACAAAAAGAATGTAAGAATAAAGTAACCTGATTAACACACAAACGTTGCAGTCTCTCTAGATCTCCACTCAATGCTATTTCATTGGCTTCCTTTGCGTCCTTCCGATAATTCCAGCAGTATTTGTTCTGGTCAAATTTCAACGATTACACTTTCACTGGGTGACACTAGTTAAAAGGAACCACACTGGTGGTGAAACGCCAACGGAGATAAACATAAAATGATACATATGTACAATTGTAACAAGATCTATTTGAGCTAAAAAGTACCCCAGGCCAGGTCCCACCTCGTACTTTTTAAACCGAGACTGAAGAATTCAAGACAAAATTGAAAACCACTATCCAATCTATCCTCGTCACAAAGTTAAAATAGATCGTTGGGAACTACCTTCCTACGAGATGTGAACTTCGTCCCATTCTAACGTGATGAAGGAAAAAGACCCTGACCCTCATACCTTCGACACTTATTTTACACACATCATCTTCTAAAATGCTTACCGCAAGTAGATTAAGAACAAAAATCACGAGTACAAACCTTCTCAGACAATTGCTTCCTCGTACTCTGTAAATTAGCATATGCTTCTTGGCGAATCTCATCTGCTGCTTTAAACTGGGATTGCAACTCGTCCAGCTTTATGCTTTCATCATTATATTTCTTCTTAGCAACCTTTATTACTGATTCGGCTTTCAAAACATTGCCCCTCAGTAAATCCATCTCCTTTCTTAATAGCTGTGGGGTACAATTTATAAGTATCATGAGAATATGCGTATTTAAAACAAAATTGAAGATGCATTGTCTAAACCTTATGCTGCACTGCTAGTACTTGAAATAAATATCGCATGCATATGCATCTTTATCTTATGCTGCGCATTGCAAGTAGTTGAAAACATATTTAGAGAAGCAGGGTATTATATATTTTACAGATGGATGCAGATGGCATAGCACAAACGTATCAAACCCTAGATCATACCTTTAGGCGCTCTTCAATCTGGTCTCTCTGGTCCAGTGCCTGTTGAAGCTCTTCCTGCTTACCCATAGTTGATGAAAGCTGTTCCCGCTGCTGCTTCAATTGCTTGATTTCACGAAGTAATTGCTTTTCCTCTTTTAGTGGCAGCGTTTCATGCTCTATCATGTGTTCAGTGTTGCGTATCTGCAACATTGAAGCATGATGTCACAGAACGTTGAAATAAAAAAATAAATGCTGGGGGCAGGAGCATGCACATAGGCAGTAGGGGCGAGGACAATTGCTGAAAACATATTTAACTTGAAGATGAATAGGTGCTTACCCTGCCATCGATATCCTCAACGGAAATTGCATTCTTCACTTTTGTTATCACTGACTGAACAGAGTCTATCTCCAGTCTTTTTGACTTCAGCAAGTCTCTTGCAGCTCTCCCTTCCGACATTGCTGCTTCAAGATTATCACTCAACACTTTACATGCAGCCTGATCAGATAACCATTTGGGCCATGAAAAGATGTATAAACACACACAAACACACACACTCACACACTCACACACACATATTAAACTTCGAAACAATTTATTAATGATCATTATTACCCTCATTGTCTGTATTTGAACCCGAATGGCATCTCGATCCTTGGTCTTCCGATCAACTTCTGCCTGAGCACACTTAATCTGCTCTCTTATATTTTGATCATCAAATCTAGGTACCTTAACCAAAAAGTTAAACGGCCTTGTTCCTGCCTCAGCCCCTACATTTTGCCCCGTTAAAGCATCAGCAGAACCTTCTGGAGAAACAGGTGAAGGTTCATTCTGGCAATCCTCATGAATGACCTCAGTTTCATCTTTCGTCAGTTTACCGTCAGTTTCAAAGACAGCATCAGAGATTGAGTTCAGACTCCCTTCATCTTTTATCATGGAACGCTTGAGAACTTCAGTTTTTGACACACTGCAATCATCGCCAGGTATAGTTCTGCTACCACCTCCTATGGAATATGTAATCTCGATGTCATCCACTGAATTCTCATTAGCAGTTGGACTTGAGATACTTTTGTTATCATGCAATTCCGAGTCTATTTCAACAGCAGAACTTTGTGGAATTGCAGGAGATTTAACGACACCATTAGGAACTTCAGGAACAGTGGAACCTCTCTCTTCACTTTCAATTGAAGTACAATCCTTAGATTTTGATCTCATATCATTACTGTGGAAAGTTGATTGGTCATCTTTTTCGATGTGACCATTCTCACACTTGATCTCAAAATTAGAGTTACCAAGAAGGTCATCCTCATGATTTTCACTGACTTCCTGGTCCGGTAGGACATCATCACCAGCAGAGGCCACATTTTCAGACATTGTACAATGCTCAACGTGAAGATCGGATCTCAGGAATGGATCATTAAGACAGTTCACAGAGGGCGTTTCCCTTATTTCAATCTTAGTATTTCCTATCACAACAATAGATACTGCTGTTTCAATGCTTTCCACTCGCTCAATGTCCTCAGGGATTAATTGACTGCCAGCAACAGAGTTGTCACCACAAGCAATTCTAGATTGGTCGAGTGCAGTGGGCATATCATCTCCATTTCCAGAGACTGTACATTCCAAATCTCCAACCTTGATACATTCGTCCACCTTAGGTTGAGAAACCGTCTCTGAATTCTCTTCCAGTTCGAACACATGATTCACCACTTGTTCATTCACGGTAATCTCATTTAACTCTACTCTTGGATCACTAATAAACATCGTAGGAGATAATATATGAGTTTCATCAGTAGCAATATCATAATCTACAGAGCCAGGTGAGGATTCAGCAAGGTCATGGAAGCTGGTCCTGTTAAATATTGTGTCTTTGTCATCAATAGCCTCCAAGGGGTCATCTTGATCCATACTAGTTGGCAAGCCATCATCCGTCCTAATGGGCATAGAACCATTTATGTCTTCTGGACAGAACAATGGACTAGGAGTTGCTTCCAAATCCTGCTCCATGTCCGCTTTGTTTTCTTCTGAGGGCTCTAAAAGAGAAAGTTCATTATTTAAACTTTCTTGTTCCTCACCAGCAACCTGGAAACGTTCGCCATCCTGACTAATTGTAATTTGAGTGCTCTCAGGGTTCTCTTCATTCAATGCAACCCCTTGTTTACATTCCCCTTTAACGTCTTCCACGGAATCATCAAGATGATCTACCTCGGATTTAGCAGCACCCAAACTTATAATTTGAGATTCTCCTATTCCTCCTACAGAATCGCTTACCACAGCTTTACTTACCATCTCGTCAACCTTCTCTTGGACATTAACACAATGGCAGTCAGCAGCCTCCATCGTTGCATCTTGTGATTCTCGAATGCTTTCCTCTCTCTCAAAAGATTCCATCTCAGTTTCTTCACTGCGGTTAGGTATGGTATCAGACAATTCATTGATAACCACTGTTTCATTATCCTCGGGAATTACTTCACCTTCTTCCCCACGCTTTTTCATGGAAGCAGACGATTTGTTGGTGTCGACTATTTCATTTTGCCCCCTAAGCTCAATGTCCTCCACCTCCCGAGAAGATTCCTCCTCGAGTTCTGACCTAGGATTTGCCTCGGTATTAGACAAATCAAAGGCTTTCACTATGCCATTTTCCTCGTGATTCTGAGTGTCGTCTGCCTTTAGAGATGACTCTACCTCGGTTTCTTCCCCAGGGTTTGACTCAGTATCAGAAAGCATGATTGCAACCGTTCCATTTTCCTTGTGAATCTGGATACTGTCTGCTTTCTGAGAAGACTCCGCCTCAATGTCTATCACATGATTTTCTTCGGTATCAGAAGACTTCATGATTCCCACTATTCCATTATCCTCATGAATTTGAATATCTTCCGCCATTTGAGAAGACTCCACCTTGACTTCTCCACTACGATTTGAATCGGGGCTAGAAGATCCAGGGGTAGAAATTATTTGATTTTCCTCCTGAATGTGAATGTCTTCAGTTTCATGAGGAGACTCTACCCCATGGATTTCGCCGGAATTGGTCACTGCATCAAAAGATTCGTTGGTAGCCTGGCCCTCCGGGATTCGAGTTTCTTCCACCGTTGGAGAAAAATTCAGTTGAGGTTCCGCTTCATCCTCCTCGGCGTCAGAAGATTGAAGGACATCCGCCACTCTGATCTCACCCAGAATTGCGTCACTCTCATTCACATGCTCAGAAAAATTGAATTGGGAATCCCCCAGTGCATCAGAAACGAAAATCGATTCAGGTTTTCTACCGTCGTCAGTACTCAATTCCCCATCACGAACCTTAATCTCCGTATCAACGTTCTGGGAACACTTTGCTTGCCCATTGACATCGGAAGCAACGTGATCATCGAAAGTTGCAGCATCGTTGGAGCTAACGAAAACGTAAGAACCGTCGGTATCATCCTTAGGAATTGCAGTAGCACAGTCAAGGGGTTCTGCATTGCAGGCTTTAGGCAAATTCTCGTAGGTACTCATATCCAAGGTACATTTCTCGTTAACCTCAGAGAAGTCGGCGAGCACATCCATGTCAGCCATCGTTTTGTATAAAAAAAGACTCAAAACTCCGAAAGACGATCACAAAGGGAGATTGCTGATTAAATCGAATTCAGAAACATGAACATAAAAGGAGAAAGAAAAGAAGAGATTAGGGTGTGGGAAAAGGTAAGAGCAAGTCAACGATATTAAAAGGGAAAGATCTCAACAACAGAAAGGAGAGAGAGTTACCGGAAGCGAAAGCGGAGGAGTGAGTTGAATTTGGCAGATCGAGTAGAGAAGATCATCGGGGTGCAGGCATGAATGTGGATAATTGCGGGTGCAGATCTTGAGAACTGATTCAGGGACTGGGGAGAGAAGAATTAAGGTCTGAGAAAGAGGCAGAGTCGTAGATGAGAGTGAAACAAACAGCTGGCGAGGGGAAGAAGAAGGAGAAGAAGAAGAGAGAGACTGGTCTCTTCTCTACTTACTATTCTAATATTTTTTCAAGTCAAATTAACAAATCTACTCCTTAAAAATTACTTTAAAAAGAGCTGATTTTATTTTATTCAAAAATCAAATCAAAAATACTTTTTTCTTTTTTGTAATATATATAATTTCGCATTGGCGTAATTTTATAAAATGCACGGCCTGCTATTTACACTAACATGGGCCACGTTAGTGTCGGCTATTCCCTGTTGTTTTAATTATTATAATATTCATTTAACTAAAAATAAAAAATAAAAATAAGAGGACAGTCAATAAATGATCATTAATTAAATCCATAGCTTATAAATGTATGCTAAAATAATGTTGATTGTCGCTACGCCAAGTTCATTAATTATATAAGTAATCTTTTCGATTATTCTTAAATTCTACTAAATTACATATCTTCATTGGTGAATACTCTATCGAATAAAATCTAATAATTTAAAAATCTAAATTCGATATAAGATAAAAGTAAAATATTAAATTAATTGTATCTAATAGATTTAGTTGTAACGATATAAGATAAAAGATCGCATTTGTTTTCTGTTATTTATTTGTCTAACTGACTTCAGATATTGTTTTTTTTTTATTTTAAATAATTTATTTTAGATATTGTTTAAAATATATATATATATATATATATTAGATGGTATTTTAAAGCTGCCTAATATTTAAAAAACGAAACGTAGAAAAAGGAGGAGAGAAAGGTAGGGGGGGAAAGATTCGAATACCGTGGAGATTTGGAGATTGGAGTGTCGGTGGGATTATTGTAACTCCAAAATCTGAATATGCCGTCCGATTCTAACTAATCTTCTGGTACACAAATAAAACACTTCTCCAACCGATCACAGTGGGTGGTAGGATAGAAACAGAAGATGAAGAGAAGCACTTTGAAGCGTGGGTTGGCTCGCATGCACATCCAGCTCCCAATCCATATACACAACAAGTTGACCTACTACAAGCCTGTGGAGGGCGTTGTCAACATTCTTTAAAAAGATTATCACACAACATGGCTTCTCTAAACTTTATACCACTCTTTCACTCTTCATCATTTCGTAGGGGACCTGTGGCTGTGACCACTGCAGGTGGGTTGCTATACTGATTCCTTAAAAAGCATGGGTAGCAGTAGACCTATACTTCGCCCCATTTCAACCCTACAAATCCTTCTCGGAGCTCCCAAATTGGAAGGCCTACACTCCCCCCACGTTCACCACCACCCTCAAACATGAACTCTGCCCTATGCCTTCGGTTCCCCCATCCCTTTGAACTCATCAAATTACCAACTAAAATGATACAATAAAATCATGTCCTCCACCTCAAAGTGGCCACTGCGTTCCTCTACCTTGCATAAATGCCTCAGGATAGTTGGTAACACTGTACTGCTAATCCATTCGGCTAAAAACCTAACTATAGGTTCCTAAGCACTAATCACCATCTCAAAGAAATCCCTACAGCTGTTCCCACTTTTAGCTCTATATAAAAATTAATCAACCACCTTTTACTTCAATCATTTATCTTTAAATAACAAATATAGTTCCAGACCTTTTTTTTTCTTTCTTCACAAATAGGTCTCTAAACTTTCAGCATTGTCTAATCTCTAAATAAAATTTTAAGTTTCTGTCTACTAACTCAAGTTTTCAAATATATGTCTAAAATGTCCTATTGTACACAAATTAAAATGAAGTTCAATGCCATATTTAACATTTTTAAGGTTCAAGATTCTTTATTAAAGTTGAGTAAAATTTGTTTCAAAAACAAATTTTACCAAAGCTTTAGCTTCTCAAAAATGCTTGATATACGATAGACAGATACAATGACCACACCATTAAGTATTAACTTATCAAGCAACAATCTCCCATCTAGAACAGCATGATTGTTTGTCCATCCCTTATGAACACTATATAGATTTGAGGAAACTATACTTTATAATCCAGATTCCAATTATAAGCTACTTCATGATGAGTTGAGCAGGGAAAGAAAGTTATTGTGGAAAGGGTCTGAAACGTGTTCAAGAAGGTTTTGGATTGGTCCCTTACCCGTCAAAGCAGCTTGACTGTAAAATCCTAGCCAAGCAACCATGGCTAACCGCCCATTTTTAATCTCTTTCACTTTCAGTTCCTCAAAAGCTGCAGCATCCTTGGACAGGTTCAAGGGATCAAACAACACACCACCTGGATAATTTATATCCCCCGGCAGATATATTCCCAGAGGCTCCAATGCCTCTATGCCACAATATCTTGCATACTCGGGTCCAACCTACTTACATTTTAACTTACATCATACGGTTGTAAGAACAATCAGACATATAATAGTTTAATATGCCCTCTTAACAATAGACAATCTCAATTCTTCAACATCTTTAGTTAATAACATCCTTTCTAATATTAACTCAACAAATGGTATCATCAAAAGTTTAGTTTTTGTGGAGGAAATGACGAGTCAGATAGGTCTTAGTAGTTATGACTTGAAGTTTAATTTTCAAATTGTTAGTGGCATGAAAAGGTTTTGAAGAAACTCTTTGTTCTATTTTTCAAGAAGACAAAATTAATTCCCTTTCAAAGAACACAGTCAGATGATTCTCCATCTTCCCCTCTCATCAACTTTCTTCCTCTATAAACAAATGGGCATTAAATCTATGAGATTATTTCTTTGAGAACGGGGTTTTTGCCTGTACTTCCGTTCTTTCTCCTTGGAATGATCTTGTCTTTGGCTGATGTTTTTTGATTTGCTCTTCGGCCTTTAGTTCTTGGGTGAAGTTACTGCTTCTTTTGGTTTTCTTTGCAGTTGAGTTTTGCTGATAGAGCTTTTGGTTGTTCGGCCATGTGGTGTTCGTGCATTTCTCCATGGCAGTTGTTGCTTTTCTTCCTTTTCTGGTGTGATATTTCAAGATGGTTGGTGCGGTTTCTATTTGAATCTTCGGTGGTTTGAGGAGCTTCACATCAATGTTTAGCTTTTGTTTGTAAGCTCTCAAAGAGCTTTTTGATCTACTAATCTTGCTTTTTTTTTTTCTTTTTTTTTTTTTTTTTTTTTTTATTGTTGGCAATTCTTTAGTTCCACTTTTTTGTTTGGTTTGTTTTGGTTTCTTTTCAGGTTCTTGTAATCTTTTTTCTTTTTTCTTTGGGCGTTATGCTTTTCCTTTCTCCCCATTCGGAGGTTCATATATTTTAATTCTCTTTTATTCCTTTTCATACACTAATGAAAAGTTACGCTTGTTAAAACAAAAAACAAAAATCTATTTAATTTTTTTTTCTAACTTGTGTAATCTCCGAAAGGAAAATTTTAATTCCAAATTCCTAAACAAGCTTATCAAGGGCCAAGGCTGGTTGTAGAAACTGCAATGGGAACCAAGCCATTTATTGTGTTTGGTGGGAATGGGGTGAAATTTGATTGAGGTTAACCAACTCAAGTTAACACAGGTTTAAACCCAGAACAGGACACGTTATAATGTCATGCTTCCCTCAACCATTTAACTGAAGTGCCAAAAGATATGACAAAAAGACAATGTGAGAAGGCAGAACATAAGATTGTTTGATATAGGTTACCATCAAAATAGCTTGGCAAATTGCAATGACGATCACTCCTTGGCTTCCAGCTAAATGAAGCCCTGGAATTCCAAGATAGTCGAGTGTATCTCCCTGGTGGAACGAGAACACAAACAGTAACATGACAGAGTCAATTACAAGTGCTGGAAAGTAGGGATGAATGAATGGGGAGCTACGCACACCCATGGAGTTTATAGAAGGGAATATGAAATATTGTAATTGAAAATGTTTGTCCCTAATTTATTGAAACAAAGTAACGAAAGAGTAATTGAATATGTTTGTCCCTAATTTATTGAAACAAAGTAACGAAAGAGTAATTAAAATAGAAGGCAGCAACCGAACTCCAGCTTATCACGGCACTGAAAGACATGAAGTCATAACTCACTATTTGATTTCATTAATAAAGGATGACATGAAAAACTAGAGTTTAAAATAAAACATGATTAGACAGAAGCAATAAGTTAAACAGTAATTTGAAAGTGAAAAAAAACATAACCAGACAGAAGCAATAAGTTAAACAGTAATTTGAAAGTGAAAAAAAACATAACCAGACAGAAGCGTAACAATATAGAAACAAACCATGCAGACACACGGAAAGATCCTATATGATGGATATCCAGAAAAATGGTTAACCAAGAGATGGAAAACAAACCTTAAGTTTTGAATATCCCACTCGCCACCAGATGGGTTCAGTGAAATGAAAAGCTCCAAAAATATCTAAGATCTCTGGAACTAAAGCACCAAGGGACGCTAACATAGCCCAACGAGCATGCAGTATTTCAAAGCTGAAATATGATACATACATAAAAATTATTGATGGAGATTTAAAAAAGAAATGTATACATTCAATAAGAGTTGCTTATCTAAGGTAATTTAGGACTGTAAAGTTATACTACGTACAGAACAGCTCAAATATCTCCAAAGTTGGATAGAAAGCTGTGCAGTACGCAAGTTTTGTATCAAGCAAACAAACATGTGGATAATCATTCGGGGACTGTTTTAAGGTGATGTCTATATTATGTTATGCCGGATCATTTCATTACTCTCACAGCTTATATGCATTGATAATCATCATGTCGTCCCTTAGTCTACCGGCCACTCACAAGTCAAATAATCATATTCTCTCATGGTGTGCACTAATACATCTACATATGATTCCAGATATTGGAGAAAAAAGAAACTGAGAATCATATTCTCTCATGGTGTGCCCTAATACATCTACATATGATTCCAGATATTGGAGAAAAAGGAAACTGCTGAAGAATCATATGCTCTCATGCTGTGCACTAATACATCTACATACGATTCCAGATATTGGAGAAAAAAGAAACTGCTGAAGAAAATTTTAGGCTATAAGAAGCTCAATATACTTGAAGTACTTCCGAAAAGCCACTGGATCCTCACTCAGACCTGCAATATCAAATCCATAATCACCCGGCAGTTCACCTGTCAGATATTTTGGATAATTGTATGGTAGTGGACCAAGCCAGCGAGGACGCTTTTCTCCATACCACGAGCTGCAATTATTCACCAATAGAATAGTATTTACAACACGATGTAATTTGATTCAATTGTACCATTCGTTTATATGTTTTCTGGCAGTCAAAACATTCATAGTTGGATAAACAATAATTCATAAGATCACATCCAATCCAATGTAAATTAGTACAAGCAAAAGATCGCAGCCATGTAATCTATTTCAAGAATGAAGAAAATTTGCAGAGCATGAAAGATACTAGAGAATAATCTACATGAAATAAAGATAGCAATTTACCGAAATCCTTTAATGGCATGAAAATTTGAAACCCTTTTTGAAAAATGTCCATGTCATTTTGGACATAATTTGTTGATTCTTTAGCGAACGTTACATATTATTTATGTGAGGAACCAGGATACATAAAAATAATGGAAAATTCAAGAGGAACGTAGGAAATCTAAAAAGAAATTAAAATGAAATAAATATTTAAGAAATACTACTGGCCCAATGAAAGTTAAAAAATTAAACAGATATCCAAAATTTGAAATGGAATATTCACCATAACTTAACTAGAAGAACATTTATGTGGCATACATTCCACCAGGAACTGGCCTGGTAGTCAATAGAAACCAATATAAATAAAAAAAGGAATTTAAAGGAAATGAGTTCAAGTCATGATAGCCAAAAGATTTAAATATCTTACAAGTTTCCTTGGCAACCGAATACAGTAGAGTTAGGTGGTTGTCACGTGAGAATAGTGGAGATACGTGCAAGTTGGTCTAGACATTCACAACCTTAATAGCAAACATTTTTACTTTTTAGTAACTAAATGTTGTTAGTTTGTTTTACTTAGTCCAAGTCAAGTACCTCGTTCTGTTACGACTTAGCTAGACATTTGGATATATTAATACTTTGTTGTATGGCACTTTCATCATAATAATAAAAGTTGGCATACTATCCGTAAATTCTGAGAAAATTTGTGAGAAAACCTTTTAGATGAATCAGATATCTTTAATCTAGCATATCGAAGACCAGTGGTGGCAGCAATGAAACATAGATTTAGCACAAGGATTAGAGGAGAGCAAGAAAGATGAATGGAGAAAATGATGTAAATAGGAGAACATCTGAAGGCTATGGTCGAGGCCTGGGCAGAATGGGGTGGGGATGGAGGAGGCTGTGACGGAGTACTATCTTCAGGCCAGAGCAATTATGGGAACAATATCCAGTTTCTTAATCCAAACCCATTGCCAGCAATGAATCACTAAGTTTAATTGTCAGCTAGTTGATAAAGAATGGTGCAACAGGGGTTAAAGTGCCCAAGTTCATGTTTCAGGTACTTGTTATTTCGTTGCTACAAATTTATTGCTTAATTCAAACAAATATTGGATACTTGCCTCTGCCGCTACTAGTCATATCGTTCCAACAGAACAAGTATCCATGACAATGAAACCAGTTGATAATGCCTCGATTGCTTTGCCCAGAAGAGACGCTAGTTTGTGTACTTTATGGCAATGTGAAGCTCAACTGTTTGAGCTTAAAGATATTCCAGGTTCCAAACGATTCCAATAAGTTTTAACCATGAACCCTTTGGTTTCTACGTCTTCTTTAACAATCACTGTCTTGATCACAATCTACTCACTTTGAACATGACTGATAACACCACAATGCATGAAGTTCTATGGGTTCTAGATACACTTTAATTCAACGTGTATGTAATTATTCTAAAAATACGAGTAGACCAACTTGGCATTGGCGTCACCAAATCACGCGCGCATCAATAAATAAGCTTACCCGATTACCTATCTTTTCTAGCCTCCTCAGCAAGAGCCTTGAACTTCGAAGACTTGGCGACGGCAGCATTTTTCTTCTTTTCCAATTGCCTCTGGAGCGACTCTCCGAATGGGCTATTGGCGATGGCTTTCACGGCCGTGAAAGGAATTGCGGAGAATATCAAAACCCCCGCAAGCTAAAGCATGATGAAGAAAATAAAAAAGACTCAGCAATCAGCCAAAAATGGAAACAGCTAGCTTGTTTTCTTACAAACCTCCTGCCATGAAGCTGTGCAAGTGAAACGATGAGGGATGGAGGGACTGTTTCGAAGATTGAGGGCTATGGTGCGCGAGCGGAGTTGTTGAAGAGAGCTCCCATAGAATGAGGCGGAGGAAGATGAAATTGCAGAAGGTGAAGTGTGTGGCTGAAATAGCGCCATTACCATCTATGCTATTAGAGTCGTCACTGAGCTATAACGCACTTTTATGGCGCGTTTAAACATTAGAAGTTCGTTTTTTTTTTTTTTTTTTTTTTTTTTTTTTTTTTTTTTTTTTTTTTTTTTTTTTTTTTTTTNTTTTCTTTTTTTCTTCAAACAACTATTTCATAACTCTGATTTTTTTATTTCTTTTTTAAATACAACAAATACTTCCATGAGTAATTAAACTTATTGCAACAAGTATTTAATAAGGAAAACAAAAAAAGAATATATATCTAAAAGTTTTTTCATTGACCAATAATTTATCCTACTCATAACTCCTGCCATAACTTTATCTGCGTCTTAAAACCATCTCTAAAGATAAAATGAGTATTAAAAGAACTCCCTCTCCTGTTCGAATAAGATATGCAAACCATTGATTAATCAAATAGAAGGACTCTAGTAGTTAATTATCTCTAACATATTTGGATGGAGAAAAATAAAAAATAATTTCAACATCAAAATTAATAATTCCTACAGAATTTTGACAATAATGAAAATCGAGAAGTTTTTTTGTGATTTTGATACTTGTGTTGTGTGGTTTGGAATATAGTTTGCAAGGCCTCCAATGTATGTCTACCCAAATACCAAAAATGATATAATCGATGGCGAGGCACAAGTGGTGCATTACTGAAATTGTTTCGAAAAACAAAAACATCACACCTAAGCTAACTCATTCTTTATTCACTAAAGATTTGGTTAACTTCTCACATCAATCAATTTCATTCTATTAGAGTATAGATTAAAAGGGGTTGGTGGATGGACACAGGTATAAATTATAAAGTTTAAACTTTAAACATGGTTAAAGCTTTTAAATACTTCAAAAGTATTTTCGAAATAAGACTCAAAATTCAAAAATATTTTCATTAAACTTAGGCAAGTGCTAAAACTCAAACGAGCCCTTTTGGAGCTCTTGGTCTAGATCCATTTCTCCAATTTAGGGTTTTTGCTTCCCTTATACTTTTATCTTGCACTAGAACCATCGGTTCGGTTCATCATTTGGTTTTAATTTGAATTCCACTTCTTCTCCGTCGAAACCCTTCCAATCAGGTCCAGAATTGTTGCTCAAAACTTTTTTCATCTGATCTCCAATGGCTGAACACCTGGCCTCAATATTTGGCACGGAGAAGGACCGTGTCAACTGCCCTTTCTATTTCAAGATCGGCGCCTGCCGTCATGGAGATCGCTGCTCTCGCCTCCACAACCGCCCTACTATTTCCCCGACACTTCTCTTGTCGAACATGTACCAACGCCCCGACATGATCACCCCCGGCGTCGATGCTCAGGGCCAGCCTATAGATCCCCGGAAGATTCAGGAGCACTTTGAGGATTTCTATGAAGACATTTACGAGGAACTTGGTAAGTTCGGTGAGATCGAGTGCCTTAATGTCTGTGATAATCTCGCCGACCACATGATTGGCAATGTCTACGTTCAGTTTAGGGAGGAGGACCAGGCAGCTGCCGCATTACAAGCGTTGCAAGGGCGGTTCTACTCTGGTCGACCCATTATCGCAGATTTTTCTCCGGTGACTGATTTCCGCGAAGCCACGTGCCGCCAATACGAGGAGAATAATTGCAATCGAGGGGGATATTGCAATTTTATGCATGTCAAGATGATCGGGAAGGATTTGAGGAGGAAGCTGTTCGGTAGGCATCGGGGATATAGGCGGAGCCGGAGCAGGAGTAGAAGTTTGAGTCCGCGGAACCGGAAGGAGTTGGATAGGCGCGAGAGGGATTACAGAGATCGTGAGTCTCGCGGAAACGGACGGAGCAAGGAGCGTCATGATAGGTATGATAGGGATGGGGGAAGGAGAAGGCATGGTAGCCCCAGACGAAGCAGAAGCCCTGTGAGAGAAGGAAGCGTAGAGCGCCGTGCCCGTATTGAACAGTGGAACCGAGAAAGGGAGGAGAAGCAGTGAAGTGACGACGTGTTTTGGTAATTGTTCTGTGCTCTGTCATTTAATTATATACCTTACACCACAGTACTTTCTGCCTGAATAGGAAGTAGAAATCTGTTCTAGACAAAACGATGGATATGATATGATATGATATCAAGTAGCCTTTTGGTTTGGTTACCTGCTATTCTGTTACTAGTTCATGCTGTCGGATATGATTTCTCAGCTATTTCTATCTCCGGTCGTCACTCATAGACTTGAGCTTCTGCTTCTTCTTCTGTTTATTCCCATTACTTCCTTTCTACTCGCCTGCTTCAATTTCCGACTCAGGCAGGAACAAGATAGGAAGGAAATTCGTTCGCCAATTCGCTACTAGTACAAATTCTGGTTGCTATATCAGTGGGTTGGATTTAGATAGGGATGTCGTACAACTTGTGGGAAAAAGGTGAGATACTTGTTTCTTATAATAGATAGTGGGTGGACATGTGAAACAAACAAGTTTTTTCTGTGTTCTAGTCAAATTGACGATTGTGGAATGAATATGCTGACAAACTGTGAACGGGGCTTTATTACTTACACAACTGGTAATTCCAGAAAATCCAAAAGGTTGTTTGGCACAATTGCTTGGAATCTAGTGAAGCTGACAATTATGGCCTTGGGTTGGGTTGGGTTGGGGTTTTTTTATAGTAAGTAAGAAATGGAGGAGGGGTTATCCATGATTCTAAGGGAATGGGGTTTTGGACTTGAGATTTGGCATGCCATCTGTGGTTGCTGTCCACTCCTTCATATTATATTGATTTTGGTATTGACATGACTTTCTTTCTTCCTCCTCTCCTCTCCTTCTTTTTCGAGGGGTTCGATAGAAATGGTTCGTTATATTATTGTATAGGTATCGAGGAGGGATCAAATGGCATGCCACCAAGTCTCGTTAGGAGGGGGTTATGTGGAATTCAGTCGTCAATTTTGTTCATGTACATCAAATATGCTGAAACAAGTGGCATAGGGGCATTATGTTCCAAGTGTTTAGTTGGTCGTTAACTTCATATTTTCTTCGGACGACAGGGTATTGTAGTAAATCGGGACAATCCTAACTTGTATGTTTTTGAAACAAACCCCCCCCC
>NW_019646519.1:0-1266 GCF_002806865.2 Cucurbita pepo subsp. pepo
CTTGGGCCGTTATAAATGGTATCAGAGTCAGACACCGGGCGGTGTACCAGCAAGGACTTTGAGTCCCAAAGAGGGGTGGATTGTGAGATCCCACATCGGTTGGAGAGGGGAACGAAGCATTCTTTATAAGGGTGTGAAAACCTCTCCCTAGCAAACACGTTTTAAAAACCTACAGGGAAGCCCAAAGGAGAAAGCTCAAAGATGACAATATTTGCTAGCGGTGAGCTTGGGCCATTATAAATGGTATCAGAGTCAGACACTGGGCGGTGTGCCAGCAAGGACGTTGAGCCCCAAAGGGAGGAGGTGGATTGTGAGATCCCACATCGGTTGAACGAGGCGGTGTGCTAGTAAGGACGCTGGCCCCAGAGGGGGTGGATTGTGAGAATCCCACATTGGTAGGGGAGGAGAACAAAACACTCGTTGTAAGGGTGTGAAAACCTTTCCCTAGCAGACACGTTTTAAAAACCTTGAGGGGAAGTCAGAAAGGGAAATCTCGAAAGGGAAAGCTCGAAGAGGACAATATCTGCTAGCGGTGGGCTTGGGTTGTCACAAATGGTATCAAAGCCAGACACCGGACGATATGCCAGCGAGGAGGTTGTTCCCCGAAGGGGGTAGACACGAGGCGGTGTGCCAGTAAGGACGCTGGACCCCAAAGAGGGTGGATTTGGTTGGGGTCCCACATCGATTGGAGAAAGAAAGGAGTGCCAGCGAGGATACTGGGCCCTGAAGGGGGTGGATTGTGAGAATCCCACCTTTGTTGGGGAGGAGAACGAAACACCCTCTATAAGGCTGTGGAAATCTTCTCTCGCAAACACGTTTTAAAAACCTTGAGGGAAAGCCCGAAAGGGAAAACCCAAAGAAGACAATATTTGCTAGCGGTGGGCTTGGGCATGGGCTGTTACAGATCATTTGGTTACATTACAAAGACTTGAAATCTCTACTGATTTAGTTTTTCAGCTCACTAACTTAGTTTCAATTCATCTGCATTATACTTAAATAACGAAGTAGTGCAATTTTTGAAACATGCCGTGCAATTTACATGTGTATAAACATTGTAAGATCAAGCCATATTATGTTAGAAGTTCTTGGGATATCTATCCTGTTCTTCAACAATTCTAAACTTTCGGGATCGAACGGTCTATGTATGTAATGGTCTCTGCTGTTGATCTTTTCATCAATGTTTCTAGTGTTGCTTGTTGAATATCAAGCAATTGAGAATTCGACGTCGATATCGTTAACGATATGTTTGGAACTCTGAATATCTAT
>NW_019646519.1:3036-38056 GCF_002806865.2 Cucurbita pepo subsp. pepo
TCGGTTGGGGAGGAGAGCGAAGCATTCTTTATAAGGGTGTGGAAACCTCTCCTTAGCAGACGTGTTTTAAAAACCTTGAGGGGAACCTCGAAAGGGAAAGGCCAAAGATGTCAATATCTGCTCGCGGTGGGCTTAGGGTGTTACAAATGGTATCAGAGCCAAACACCGGGTGATGTGTCAGCGAGGAGGCTGGGTCTCAAAGAGGGGTGGATTTGGGGGTCCCACAATTGATTGGAGAAGGGAACAAGTGCCAGCGAGGATGCTGGGCCTTGAACGGGGGGTGGATTGTGAGATCCCACATCAGTTGGAGAGGAAAACGAAACATTCTTTATAAGGGTGTGGAAATCTCTCCCTAGCATACGCGTTTTCAAAACTTGAGGAGAAGCCAGAAAGGGAAAGCCCAAAGAGGATAATATCTGCTAGCGGTAGGCTTGGGCCATTACAAATGGTATCAGAGCCAGACATCGGGCAATGTGCCAGCGAGGAGGCTGAGCCCTGAGGGAGGTGGACACGAGGCGGTGTGCTAACAAGGACGCTAGGTCTCAAAGGGGGTGGATTGGGGGGGTCCCACATTGATTAGAGAACAGAATGAGTTCCAACGAGGATGTTGGACCTCGAAGGGGGGTGGATTGTGAGATCCCACATCGGTTGGGGAGGAGAACGAAACATTCTTGATAAGGGTGTGAAAACCTCTCTCTAGCATACGCGTTTTCAAAACCTTAAGGGGAAGCCCAAAAGGGAAAGCAAGAAGAAAATTGACAATTTTTTCACGGAGATGTCTTTTGGACTCGTTTTCTCTAAAGTCTAGACGCGTTCTCGAGTTTCCAAAAGGCCTTTTTTTGGTACGAGAGCTTCAAGAAGGTCCTCGATCTAGTGTCTCCTTTGATGGGATATCGTAACGCTAAAATTTAGCCGCTTTCCTTCGACTGCTCCGGCATTTAACGTTATAGCATTTAGATGAGCTCAGCTGCAACATTAGATTTGTATTTATATTTTGCAGGCCAGACCACAATTTACAAGATATCAGAGCCAAAATATTTCCTCTCAAGAGGAGAAAGATAACCGCACCCGAAGTGTCGCCCTTGGCTACGTTACCCGTGAAAAGGAAGGAGCGATCGCTATCTTCGTTGGTGGTAAACACACCCAAAGTACCAATGCAGAGTAGCGGCTTGACTGGAAGACGATCGAAGAATGTTGCAAGAAAGGCTTCGACTTTACGAGGATGTAGTGTCGGGATCGAGGAACCGCTAAAGAAAGAAGAAGATTCAGGAGAAGATCATACACCAAGTTCCAGCTCTTCTGATTATTTGACTAAAAACGTTCGGCACAGAAGGCCCGACTCATCTTTCGCCGAGCCATCTAACAGTACAAGACACGAGGATCTTACAGTAGAAGGAAAAGCCGATCTCTGGACACCCTTGAATTGTTTGGTAGAAGCTGCTAACCGAACGAAGTCAACCAAACTAAATTTCCAAGACCCGTCAATGGCCAAACTCGAACCATCGATCGTTGCTGATGCTGATCTCAATGCACAAGAAACCAATGCAAAACCGCTGTCACTTGGAGCTCCGAATTACGGACCGTGTATGCCGAAAACAAGAAATAAAGAGCATGGAAGCCACCTAAAGTCCAAGGATAACCATAATAATGGGACGACATCACTCCCAGAATCCATGAAACGTCGAAGGTTACGAGCAGTAGCTCGTAACAAGGCAGCTTCGTCTGTCGAGCTAGGCTCGACAGCACAAGCTGTGCTCGATGCGTCGGCCGATAAATGTAGAAGAAATAACTCGATTTGGTTCACATTAATCGCTTCGGAAGACAGGTAACATACCCAACCTATCAAATACATATTATTTGAGTTCTTGTTTGACTGATTTGTTCTTATAAATTTTAGGAAAGGAGGCTTTCCGTTGCCTCAAATATCAACTTCTTACTTGAGAATAAAGTAAGTTCTTCATTTATATTTCATGAATCTTATAAGAACAAATACGTTCTCGACACCGTGTAAGAACGTTACTGTTGCTACTCATCGGATTTTCGATACTCGCTGATTAATATGCTGTTCTAAATGTTCGTTTATTTGCTCGTTACGCTACAGAGATGGGAAAATGCCTGTTTCGTCTATCCAAAAGTACCTTGTAAAGAAACTAGATCTTGAGAGTGAAGCTGAGGTATTTAATTTCACGAGCTCGATCTTGAAGTGGTTAAGTCGAATATGTTCTTTTGATTCATGTTACGTCTCAGGTGGAAATATCGTGTCGGGGTCAGCCGGTGCTACCAACGCAGCAGCTACAAAACTTGGTCGACTTGTGGTTTCGAACGGCGTCCACGGCTAAGAAAATTCCAGCATCTGTTGGCTCGTCTGCTAAGGACTTTGTTATGGTCCTCTCGTACTGTCGGAAAGTTCATACCCCATAACGAGGTTCTTGATCTTGTTCTTGGTTCTGTATGTCGTTTACGTCTTGGTGTAATGTTTTATGAGCATTGCATTCCGAATCCGAATCCTTCGGGTTCGTCGTATTTACGTGAACTTGCTGATGATTTTTATATATCTGAATTCTTTGATTGTTTTATTTCATTGGTATATCCTATATAATGAACGGTTGTTCGAATGCCGTTTTGGCTCGTTTTCCTGATTCGTCTGTCACTGATCTCACTCGGGTTACTTCCGTTGCTACGATTTGAAAAGGTGGTTGCTAATGTCTTGACGAGTTGAGCTCGTTGAGCTGCAGAGCTCGACTTTTAACTCGTCTGTTACAACAAAATGTTGTTTGTATGAAAAACATCATAAGAGTAATGAAGGTGGGGATGTTTTCAAGATAAGGAGATTCTGCAAATGGCCATTTTTCTTTTAAAATGATAGTGAGCATGTCTCACGGACTCGATCGTGATAAGATTGACGTCCTAGGGAGTAGGTAACAGCCTAAGCCCATTGCTAGCAGACATTGTCTGTTTTTGTACGTTACACATTGCAGTTACACATTGCAGTCTCACAGTCTTAAAATGCATATGCTAGGGAGAGGTTTCCACACTCTTATAAGGAATGCTTCGTTCTTCTTTTCAATTCGTTTCACTCACCAACTAACATGGGATCTCACAATCCATCTACGGCTAGGGAGAGGTTTCCACATTCTTATAAGGGATATCTCACAATCCATGGGGCCAACATCCTTGTTGGCACACTGTCCCATATTTAGTTCTGATATCATTTGTTCTGATATCATTTGTAACAGCCCAAGTTCATTGCTAACAGATAATATCTCACAAATGTTGGCACACTGTCCCATATTTAGTTCTGATATCATTTGTTCTGATATCATTTGTAACAGCCCAAGTTCATTGCTAACAGATAATATCTCACAAATGTTGGCACACTGTCCCATATTTAGTTCTGATATCATTTGTTCTGATATCATTTGTAACAGCCCAAGTTCATTGCTAACAGATAATATCTCACAAATGTTGGCACACTGTCCCATATTTAGTTCTGATATCATTTGTTCTGATATCATTTGTAACAGCCCAAGTTCATTGCTAACAGATAATATCTCACAATCCATCTGCGGCCAGGGAGAGGTTTCCACGTCCTTATGAGAAATGCTTAGGATATCTCACAATCCATCTCCCTTGGGGTCAGTGTCCTTGTTGGCACACTGCCCCATATTTAGTTTTAATATCATTTATAAGGAATGATTAGGATATCTCACAATCCATCTCCCTTGGCAGCCAGCATCCTTGTTGGCACACTGCCCCGTATCTAGTTCTGATATCATTTGTAGCAGCCCAAGTCTACTGCTAACAGATATTGTCCACTTTGACCCGTTAGTATCGCTTTGTAACAGCCCAAGTCTACCGCTAACAGATATTGTCCACTTTGACCCGTTAGTATCGCTGTCAGCCTCATAATCTTAAAACGTGTAGAGTTATCCACACCCTTTTAAAGAATATTTAGTTCCTCATTACAACTAATACGAGCTATCTCACCGATAATTACATCCCAACTTCTTTTCTCTCACCCCTCAAAAACAGGATGGAAAGGACACGTGGAGAGCAGGGATTGGACAAAAGAGGATTGAGAATAAAAGGAGCTGCGTTCTCCATATCCAAATTGTGTGGTACATAAACAACACTTCTCATTATCCATCACAACTTAAAGGAACTGAGTGTTAACAGCCAAACAAACCCTTCCCCTTCGCCACCTCTAGCACCTTCTTTCGCCGGAAAAAATGGCTTCCACTCTGCTTTCTCACTCCGGGATTACCCTCAAAGGATCACCCAAGCTTCTTCCGCCGCCACTAATGGCAGCTCACAGTGAGTTTCTTCAATTTCATCTTACCGTTTTCCGCTTATTAGCTGTTCTTTGATTAATACACGTTAAGGTCTCGAAAACAATTTAGTTTGAATCGTGTCAAAAATAGGCGACGGGAAACACTCGCACTCTTTTAACACAAATTGTAAAGATATTACAAGACACTCGGTAGAAACTACTTGCACTCTTTATTAACACCAATCATAAGGAGATTACAAAACACTCGGTAGAAACTAGTACTTTGTGCTTTGACTAATCGTAAAGATATTACTAGACACTCGGTAGAAACTACTTGCACTCTGTTAACACCAATCATAAAGAGATTACAAAACACTCGGTAGAAACTACCTGTACTCTATGCTTTGGCCAATGGTAAGGAGATTACAAGACACTCTGTAGAAACTACTTGATACTCTGTTCTTTAAATTTCTTTTGGGATAAAAAAGACTGAACAATCTATTCCTAAAATATCGAGATATCTTTATTCGGAATGAAAAAGCTCACCTATGTCTTTAGACGAGAAAGCCCAACGATCCATTTATAGGAAATGCTACAACCCAACTCATTGTTCTTCTTTTAACGATGAACTACTCTGGTACAACAAGTTAAAGGGACCTCTACGCTCCGTCTCCAGTGCACAGGGCCGATCCCCGTGTGCTCTAGAGGGAAGACGGGAAAGTTTGTGTTAAGTAGAAAGAAAGTAGGTTTTTGTCTTGTTTAGGCATTTGGTGTCCTACCGTGTATTCGTACAATTATTGGGTTTAACTCTATTGGGCCAGTGATAATAGTTGTTACTCGTTATCGAATAAAGAAAAAACACAGTTAGTAGAAGATCGAACTATCGACCATTGAACGTGAAATTTTGTAGGATTGTCGGTGGTGCAAAAGATGAAGAAGGGAGGGATTAAGTGCAGGTTGGAAGAGAAGCAAGAAGGAAAGAGGTCAAAAGAAAGCATGATTTCGGGGACGGTGGCGGCCGTGGCGACGACGGTGGTGGCAATGGCGGGGCCGGCGGTGGCGCTGGTGGATGAGAGGTTGAGCACAGAAGGAACAGGGCTGCCCTTTGGTTTGAGCAACAACCTTCTTGGGTGGATTCTGGCAGGGATGTTTGGTTTCATTTGGGCTCTTTATTTTGTTTATGCTTCATCCTTGGAGGAGGATGAAGATTCTGGTTTGTCACTTTGAATCACTCATAACATTTCTTCATCAAAATTTTATTTTGATTTACTAAATTGTTAATAAACGAGCGTTTATCGCTATTTTAGTCTCGTTTTTTTTAATGAAACGTTATTCCTCTCGACGATGTTGACCAAAATTAGTAATAAAAATAAAATGTGGGAATCACTGAACATGTGGGTCAGCTACAAATTAGGGGTGTTCATGTGACTCGAGAACTCGATCAACTTGGACTATGGGAATCAATTAGGGGTGTTGGTTCATGGGTTGAGATTTTTTTTCGTCGGGTCAACCCGATCAACTCGAAAATAGGGTTACAATCTAACTCGACTCTACTTTTAAGATTATCAGGAAGATTAATAATTTGTAACCGATGTTAGTGATGCATTGTGACTTGTGAATGATATTTGAGTTATTTGGGTCACCAACCTGACCAATTTGAAGTTGGTCCAAAAGATTTCTCTAACCTAACCCAACTCACGTCTACACACATACATAAGCTACAACACACCCGTCCCCCCAATCTCCTCACACTGCAACTAGTAGCCATCTCATCGGCACACACAACCAACTCCTCGCCCTCATAGCCATCAACATCCCCTTTTGGGTTACTTAGGTTACCAATCCAACCTCCCGAGCTTTTGAGTTTGTTCAAAAATGTAACAGCCCAGATCCACCGCCAGCAGATATTGTCATTTTTGGACTTTCCCTTTCGGGCTTCCCCTCAAGGCTTTAAAATGCGTCTGCTCGGTTGAGCNTCTCTGTCGGACTTCCCCTCAAGGCTTTAAAACACGTTTGCTAGGGGAAGGTTTCCACACTCTTATAAATGGTAGTTTGTTCTCCTCCCCAACCAATGTGGGACATCACAATCCACCCACCTTCGGGGCCTAGAGCCCTCACTGGCACACCGCCTCGTGTCTACCCCCTTTTCGGGGAACAGCGAGAAGGCTAGCACATCCTTCAGTGTCTGGCTCTGATACCATTTGTAACGGCCCAGATCCACCGCTAGCCGATATTGTTCTCTTTGGGCTTTTTCTTTCGGGCTTCCCCTCAAGGCTTCAAAACGCATCTGCTAGGGGAAGGTTTCCACACCCTTATAAATAGTGGTTTGTTCTCCTCCCAACCAACGTAGGACATCACAAGAAAATTTCCTCAACTTAACCCGTGTATATCCCTAATTACACCGTAGTCATCCACAATTTTCAACGTTGAAAAGATTAATTTTTATGGCAAAATTGGAATTTAAACAATAATATGTAATTATAAATAAAATAGGGTGATTTTAAACAATGTATGACATTGTAACAGGTTGAGCTTGTTCGGGTTTGTATATATCTTTAATATATCATACCGACAACGTTCGATATTATTACCTAACCAAATTTTTATTCTTAATATTTTTAATTAGATATCATCATGTATTTACATATTTATCAAATATTGAATCATGATGAAATTGACAATTATATCAAAGTTTTCTATAAAAATATGAATTAAGATTAGACTAAGTTTAAAAACTTTACTTTAAAAAGTAATTATNAAAACTTTACTTTAAAAAAGTAATTATAATCAATGCCCTTTCATATCATGAAAAGCCATTATTATTCCTAAAATGAAGATAAGTTTTTAAGCAAGCGAGCACGGGTTAGGTTAACTTGCTATTTTCATCTAAATTACGTCATACAGTTACGTTGATATGTTTGTTCGAAAATAACTTTTAAAATTTAAAGTAGGTTTCACGTCAGTTGGAGAGGAGAACAAAACATTCTTTATACGAGTGTAGAAATCTTTTCCTAGTAGACACGTTTTAAAACCGTGAGGTTGACGACGACGATACGTAATGGGCTAAATCTGACAATATCCGCTAGCAGTGAGCTTGAGCTGTTACAAATGGTATTAGAGCTAGACAACGGGTGGTGTGCCAGCGAGGACGTTGGCCCCAATAGAGTGAATTGTGAGATTCCACGTTGGTTGTAGTAGACGCGTTTTAAAGCTTTGAGGGGAATCTCGAGAGGGAAAACCCAAAAAAGACTAAAAAGAACATGACTGTCCAACCAAATTAATTATTAAATGTTCGAACTTTGGAGCAAAGTAATTTTCTAATTTGCCCAATTGACGGGAAAATTATATAGTGTACTTATTGTTCTTTGTTTTTAATTCAACACGTGCGGTAGAGATTCAAATCTTCGACGTATAGGTCGAGAGTATATGAGCTATGCTTTGTTTTTAATTCAACTCGTAGAGGTAGAGACTCGAATCTCAGACGTTTTGGTCGAGAGTATATATCTTAACTAGTTGAGTTATGCTTTGTTTTTAATTCAACCCGTGAAGGCAGTGATTCGAATCTCTGACCTCTAGTCGAGAGTATATATCTTAAATAGTTAAACTATGCTCAATTTGGCTCGTATGTATTTTCTTTGTTTTAAAACACTGATTCGATATCATTTATAACAGCTCAAGCCTACCGCTAGCAAATACGTCTTCTTTAGGTTCTGCTCAAGGTTTTAAAACGCTGGCTCTGATACCATTTGTAACGGTATAATATTGTTCTCTTTGAGTTTTCCATTCTGGGCTTCGCCTTAAAGTTTTAAAACGCGTCTAATAGGGAGAGGTTTCCACACCCTTGCGAGGAATGGTTCGCTCTCATCTACAACCAATGTACATACTATCGACCAAAACGTCAAAAGGTTTTCCCACGTCCCATTTGTCAGCTAAGAAAGAAAAAAACGGTACTGAACTTTAAAAAATGTGTTCCGAAGAGAAAACATTACTGGGTGTAGTCGGCACAATAATACACCGACCCTAAATAATCATAGTATGCATGTCTGAACAATTCAAAATAAATTTAATAATTTCGATTTTATACGCTTCGTCGTGTAAAACTATCAACCACACTATCCCGACCCGACGAGTTTTTTAATAAGGTGGGAAGTGAGCACATGGGAAGGGTACCCCAACAGCCAAAGCATGTAGTTTTAAAATGGCATTTAGGGCATACCATTACCACCCACCATCCTTGTCTAACCCAAAATACAGCATCCCATGTGGGGCCATTCCTAATCCAACGCCTCTCATTGCACCATCTTTTAATTCCTTTCCCCTAATCTCAATTTTCAGCCGTTGGATCAAAAAGGGCCTTTTGTCCTAAAATTCAAAGGCACCCTCCTTTAATTTGTGTAGCTCATTACCCAAACACCCTTACCTGCCCATGTCCCCACCTCTTACCTATTTGATTCCCCTTGCCCTTCCCATGTCCCCTTCCGACTCTACTTTTGATTCCTACACGTATTTCAATTTCGTTTCGAATTAATTAAACGTTCGGGTCGGGTGGCAGATTCTTGGAATCTCAAAGTCGTATAGGCAGAATTCTCTGTATCAACCGCTCATGGAATAGCTCTCGGGAATCTAAATTACTATTCTAACTGAATGGAAGCGTTTATAGTTTACTATAGTTTAAGACATTTTTTAAGTTTGAACATGTAACAGCTTAAGCTTACCACTGGCAGATATTGTTCGTTTTAGCTTGTTACTATCATCATCAGCCTCACCGTTTTTAAAATATGTTTGTTAGGGAGAGATTAACTCAAGCCCACAGGTAGCATATATTATCCGTTTTTTCTTGTTACGTATACCATCAGCCTCACGGTTTCTAAAACACGTCTATTAGGAAGAGATTTCCACACCCTTATAAGCACTGCTTCGTTCCACTCTCCAACCGATGTGAGATCTCACAACCCACCTCCTTGAGAGCCAGTGTGCCTGTTCCACTCTCCAACCGATGTGAGATCTCACAACCCACCTCCTTGAGGGCTAGTATCCTCGCTGGCACACTTCCCGGTGTCTGACTCTAATACCATTTATAATAGGTCACGTTCACCCCTAGCAGATATTGTTCGTTTTGGCCCGTTACGTATGGTCGTCAGCCTCACAATTTTAAAAATGCGTCTATTAGGAAGAGGTTTCCACACCCTTATAAGCAAATCTTCGTTCCCTTCTCCAACAGACGTGGGATCTCAAAGGTCAATTCCGCTAAAAATTTAAGAATTAAAATAACAAATTAAAATCTTAAAAAAAAAAAAAAAAAAAATCAATCATAATTTTGAGCGCGTGTATTACACGCGCCATGATAGAAAGTGGGGAAATGATACGCATTTTGGTTTGGTCGCCATCTATAAAATACGTTTCAGTGGTTTTGGGCCAACGCGCATTCCATTTCTCCCCCTTCCCACTTTCCCGTCCGATTCCTCTCTGCACTTTCTGTTTGTTTCCCGAGAAAATTAAAAAAAACCCATTTGAGAAAGAGAAGAAAAAATGGCGTTTGAGAGAGATCTCAACTTGGAAGCCACGGAGCTCCGACTCGGCCTGCCGGGAACCTCGCCGGACAATCAATCTCCTCCGATCAACTCCAACAAAAGAGCTTTGCCGTCCGACGACCAAAACCTGCCGGATTCCGCCCGAGAAAATAACTCCGATCCCACAAAATGCACCCCGGAAAATCCGTCTCCCACCAAGTAAGTACGGTTGGATGAAAAGGGTTTATGATTAAGGAATACTGTATCCATTGGTACGAGACATTTAGCCTCGAGACATTTTGGGAGGCTAAAGCAAATCCATAAGAGCTTAGGCTCAAAGTGGACAATATCGTACCATTGTGGAGAGTCGTGTTCGTCTAACAAGCACTTTTGAAAAATTTAACAGAAAAGTGTTTATATTTGTCTCGTACGGGAATAATCATGGGTTTATAATTAAGGAATAGTCTCTTCATTGGTACGAGGCTCAGGGAAAGCCTAAAGCAAATACATGAGAGCTTATGCTCAAAGTGGACAATATCGTACCATTGTGGAAAGTCGTGTTCGTCTAACAAGCACTTTATGAAAAATTTAACATAAAGGCGTTTATATTTGTCTCGTCTGGGAATAATCGTGGGTTTATAATTAAGGAATACTGTCTCCATTGATACAAACCATTTTGGGGAAGTCTAAAGCAAATCTACGAGAGCTTATGCTCAAAGTGGATAATATCATACCACTGTGGAGAGTTGTGTTCGTCTAAAAAGAAATTTAACAAAAAGACGTTTTTTATTTGTCAGGGCACAGGTTGTGGGGTGGCCGCCGGTAAGATCGTTCAGAAAAAATTCTTTTCAAGTGAAGAAAAAAGATGAGGCGGTGGCGGCGGTGGCCGGAGGAATGTTCATAAAGGTGAGCATGGACGGAGCTCCCTTTCTAAGGAAGGTTGATCTCAAGATCTATGGAGGATATCATGAGCTTCTTCAAGCTTTGGAGAACATGTTCAAATTCTGTCTTGGTAAATTTCTAATTTTATTTTTCTTTTTGATCTCTAGATCTTGAAATNTTTTTTTGTTCTTGTAGGGAAGTTTTGTGAGAGAGAAGGGTATAACGAGTCGGAATTCGTCCCGACTTATGAAGATAAAGATGGCGATTGGATGCTCGTCGGCGACGTTCCATGGGAGTAAGTTTCATATCTCTATCTATAATGAATTTTCGTGCAACTTTTTCGATTAAAACTCGTGTTCTAGGATCAGGTTTAGGGTTCTAAAATTCGATAATCTAGAAAACATGATCGATCCGATCAAACCCGAATTCACGAAACGAAATTTTTTAACAGATCCGATCCAACTCAACCCGTTTGAGTTGGATTATAAACTTATTTAAATTGGGTCGGAAAATGTCCTAACTCATACCCTTGAACCCAGTAAGTAGAGCAGCCTTGAATCCATACCCTTGACTCCCGCCTTGAGTCTCAGCCCGAAGGACCAACGGTTGCTATTTGGTCTAGATAAACAGGCATGGACAGGCTCCTCGAGCGGATACGTGTTCGAAAATTTTACAACTAAAATAATTGAATTGGGGTCGAAAAATCTCCTAACTCGATCCAATCGAACCCATGAATTCATCATCTAATAAAATTTGTATTCCCAGTAAGTAGGGTAAGTAGAGCAGCCTTCAACCCATACCCTTGATTCCCGCCTTGAGCCTCAACCCGAAGGACCAACGGTTGCTGTTTGGTCTGGATAAGCAAGCATGGACAGGCTCCTCGAGCGGATACGTGTTCGAAAATTTTACAACTAAAATAATTGAATTGGGGTCGAAAAATCTCCTAACTCGATCCAATCGAACCCATGAATTCATCATCTAATAAAATTTGTATTCCCAGTAAGTAGGGTAAGTAGAGCAGCCTTCAACCCATACCCTTGATTCCCGCCTTGAGCCTCAACCCGAAGGACCAACGGTTGCTGTTTGGTCTGGATAAGCAAGCATGGACAGGCTCCTCGAGCGGATACGTGTTCGAAAATTTTACAACTAAAATAATTGAATTGGGGTCGAAAAATCTCCTAACTCGATCCAATCGAACCCATAAATTCATTATCTAATAAAAATTGTTCGAAAATTTTAGGACTAAAATAATTGAATTGGGTTGAAAAAATGTCATAACCCGACCCGACCGAACCCACGAACATCCCTAAATCTCGTTCCATAATTTTGCAGGATGTTTATGAGCTCATGCAAGAAGCTTAGGATCATGAAGGGATCAGAGGCCAAAGGATTGGGCTGTGGAGCAGTGTGAAGAAGAAGAAGAAGGATAACTGCTCTGGTTTTTGGTCATCGGAAAAGCTGTGAAACTTCATCACAGCCGCCGTGATTTGCCGGCGGAGATCCGCCGCCGGCCGCCTCTCCGATGATTTGATCAATTTCTTAGAGAGAGGCTGATGAACAAGACCCGAAAATAATAAGGGAATTATTATTATTTTTTTTTTTTGGGTGATTATTCGTATTAATTTTTTTTGGGGAAATTATGTTAATTAATTACCCAAAGAATTTGTATATTTTATATGATATAATCATCAATTCCAAGAGAAGGGTTTTTTTTTTCTTTTTCTTCTCCTTATAATAGAATATTTACATGTAATCTTTTGCGGGTTTAAGCGTTCGGTCAAGTACGACATTTAAAAACAGGCAAGTTTCGGCTTTTTTAGTAGTTTCTATCCATATGGATCAAGTACGACATTTTAAAACGTGCAAGAGTTTCGACTTTTTTAGTAGTTTGTATCCTTCACGGAGTTGGGAATCACGGATCTTCACAATGGTATGATATTGTCCACTTTGAGCATAAGCTCTCATTACGACATTTAAAAACATGCAAGTTTTGACTTTTTTAGTAGTTTCTATCCTTCACGGAGTTGGGAATCACGGATCTTCACAATGGTATGATATTGTCCACTTTAAGTATAATCTCGTGGTGAGATTTAAAAACATGGTAGTTTTGACTTTTTTAGTAGTTTCTATCCTTCACGGAGTTAGGAATCACGGATCTCCACAATGGTATGATATTGTCTATCCACTTTGAGTGGACAACATTTAAAAACATGAAGTTTTGACTTTTTTAGTAGTTTCTATCCACAGTATGATATTGTGAGTATAAGCTTCCATGGCTTTGCTTTGGGCTTCCTAAAAAAGTCTCATACCAATGAAGAGAGTATTCCTCACTTATAAACCCATCATCTTCCACTAATTAACCAATGTGGGACTTACTCCCAATAATCCTCAACACACGACCTGTTGTTGTTAGCGGTTCAGCTCCTTAAATGAGAACTAGTCTTTTCAATCCACGAAACATCCGTTGGGGTTGCAGCAAAATCGAATCCATGCATAAAGTTACCATTATAATCGAAGTGAACGGAAAAATGAAGAAAATTTTAAGGTTATGGTTATAGTTCTCATTTAAGATACGAATGACAATGAAGACTGAGGACGGATGTTGACAGATGAAAAACAAAGCTCAAGCGTGAGTGACCGAAACCTCACGAGTTTTCCACTATTGTAACTCACGAGTTATCTTTGCAACCCGAGAACTATGAAACCAATGGACCAAAAATGGTTTTAGGTTCAGAATCTCCGTACGAACCGTAAGAATAATAATGCTACTTTTAAAACGTAGTTACAACAGTAAAAATATTTATAATAATAATAATAAATTTTTTTTTTTTTTTGAAACATAGTAATTTTTTTTTTAATTATGAACTTAATTAAAAAAGCAAATGCATGAGAAAACGTTGACCAAGAAATGCCACGTGGACAAAAAAATCAAAAGTGGGACCCACAACCCTGAAGANAAAAAATCAAAGTGGGACCCACAACCCTGAAGAATGGAGGCGGAATCATAAAACTGAACGTTTTCCCTCCTTTCTTTTCTTTACCGATGAACTCTGCATCTCCCAGCACCTTCGTCTTCCTCAATTCCCCCTCGTCCAAACCCTAGCGCGCTCCCCATGGTTTCCGCATTATAGATCTCCTTCTTCCTCCGTCCCCACTCGTTGGGATACTGATTCGTCCGCCCTAATCATGGCGGCCGAGTTAGGGCAACAAACGGTCGAGTTCTCTGCACTTGTTTCCCTTGTTGCCGACGACTCATTCCTCTCCCTCAAAGACCTTGTCGACAACGCCAAATCATCCAAACAATCCGACGACGAGAAGAAGCGTAACATTCTCAAGTATGTCTTCAAGACTCAACAGAGGATGCTCCGCCTTTATGCCCTTGCTAAGTGGTGCCGACAGGTTTGTTTGTTTGTTATTCTTTTCATTTTTAAATTAATGCCTCTCGAATTCTCTGTGCTGCAATGTCAGTTCGAAATTGAAGATTTTTCTTTCGGAGAGTTTTGAGGTTGGTGTTGGTAGTGTCTGTCTAACTCCTGTGGTATTCACATTTAGCATTCGAGGATTAATTTTTGTTGTTTTATATTTGCTTCAATTCTCCGTAAAATGTTTTCCACATTTTGTGTGTGAAACTCTGTTATGATCGAGGCAATGACTATTATTGCTTGAAAAATCATTTTATTGTGCTCCAACCATCATGCCAAGAATTTTTACTTTCTGATCGAGCCTTAGGTTCTATGTTAATTTTCCATTTTGCACGACTGTGTGTTTTGTATCTAACTTGAATTTGGTTAAATGTTGGACTTGGTAGAGACATTTGTTAACTGTGATTTAGTCTTGTCCATGGATATGGAAGTTCGGATCATGAAAGAATGGGCATTTGTTTAGCAGTTTGTATCTCACGGGAGTAGGAATGCTAGCAGAGGTCATTGGGGATTGGACGTCCCACAATCGGAAGGTTATTGTTCTTAAAATTGATTTTGAAAGGCCAATGATCATGTTGATCTGGCTTTTTGGACAAGGTTCTGTAGACATTAGGGATAAGAGTTGCCTCCTTTTTATTTTTATTGACATTAGGGATGTTTAGTCGCAATTAGCTCCAAATGTTAGNGGGAGTAGGAATGCTAGCAGAGGTCATTGGGGATTGGACGTCCCACAATCGGAACGTTATTGTTCTTAAAATTGATTTTGAAAGGCCAATGATCATGTTGATCTGGCTTTTTGGACAAGGTTCTGTAGACATTAGGGATAAGAGTTGCCTCCTTTTTATTTTTATTGACATTAGGGATGTTTAGTCGCAATTAGCTCCAAATGTTAGGCCCTTCTTTTTGTATGGTCATGCTTTTATTTCTTCCTTCCCTTTAAAAGGGGGTCATTAATAAAAGATCAAAAAAAATATTAGTGGCTCAATTTGCACTCAGTTGTGAGGTGGAGCACTTAGATGTGATGTTCTTTGATGTAGAATAGTATGTAGAATGNTTCCCCTTAAAAGGGGGTCATTAATAAAAGATCAAAAAAATTATTAGTGGCTCAATTTGCACTCAGTTGTGAGGTGGAGAACTTAGATGTGATGTTCTTTGATGTAGAATAGTATGTAGAATGTAGACATGAGTTGATCATCCTGGTCTTTTCCATTTTGATATTTTCTTTTTCCCCTTGATTAATTGTTAACGAATTATAGAAGTTAATAATATGGATAATGGGTGCATTTCTCTTCATTTGTAAATTAATTTTTGAGTTCAATAATATTTAGTAGGGAATTTGACCCTTCGACCTCTTAGTCAAAGGTACATGCCAATTACAATTTAGCTAAGTTCACTTTGGCTCTTCATTTTTAAATTATATTCTCCTCTTTTATTGTCTGCCTCTTGACTTGCCAGGTTCCGTTGATTCAATACTGGCAGCAACTTGCATCAACTTTGTCTAGTCATGATACATGTTTTTCACAAGCTGCAGATTCTTTATTCTTCATGCATGAAGGCCTACAGCAAGCTCGTGCACCTATTTATGATGTTCCATCTGCTACTGAAATTCTCCTTACAGGCACCTATGAACGTCTACCAAAATGTGTAGAAGATATCAGTATTCAGGGAACACTGAATGAAGACCAAGAAAAGAATGCGTTAAAAAAGTTGGAGATATTAGTACGGGCTAAGTTACTGGAAGTGTCACTTCCAAAAGAAATTTCTGAAGTGAAAGTCACTGATGGTACAGCACTGCTTCGTGTAGATGGGGAATTTAAGGTTTTAGTTACTCTGGGCTACAGAGGACACTTATCATTGTGGAGGATACTGCACTTGGAGCTGCTAGTTGGAGAGAGAAGGGGACTTGTGAAACTGGAAGAAATGCACCGTTATGCTCTTGGAGATGATTTGGAACGCAGAATGGCTGCAGCTGAAAATCCATTCACTACATTATATTCAATTTTGCATGAACTTTGCATCTCACTTGTTATGGACACTGTCTTAAAGCAAGTACATTCACTTAGACAAGGAAGATGGAGAGATGCTATTCGGTTTGAGGTCATGTCTGATGGTATTACTGGTGGCTCCACACAAGTGAACCCAGATGGAGAAACTGACTTATCTGGTCTTCGAACCCCAGGGTTGAAAATCATGTACTGGTTGGATTTTGATAAAAATACTGGTATTTCCGACCCAGGATCATGTCCCTTCATAAAAATTGAACCAGGACCAGATATGCAGATAAAGTGTATCCACAGCACGTTTGTCATAGATCCGTCAACCAACAAAGAAGCAAAGTTTTCTCTGGATCAAAGTTGCATTGATGTTGAAAAGTTGCTGTTGAGAGCTCTATGTTGTAACAAATATACTCGGCTTCTTGAAATTCAAAAAGAATTGAAGAAAAGTGTTCAAATTTGTCAAGCGGCAGATGATGTTGTTCTTCAACACCATGTTGATGAGCCTGATGTTGACCATAAAAAGGTTGCAATTTTTTTTGGTTTCGTTTCTTCATACTCCTTTGGCGTTTTACTGGGCGAGGGCCAGAAATGTTGAAAAATAAAGTTGTTCTGTCTAGTCTAGTTTACCATTCTCTTCTCCCACCGATTTATTTATGAAGGGAGCTTTGCTTGAATACCACTCCCTTTCCCATCACAGCCATCCGTACAGGATGGTATTTTGTATGTTTCCAAGTGCGGTGCAGGACTATTGATCATTGGATGAGAAAATTTAATTTGTTAAAAAGTGAGAATGATGGGATCAAGGAAGAAATGGTGAAGGGTTTGCATTCAGTTGTGTATAACGTTTTATGTTTCTGGTTTTTTGCTCTTTTACTATTTTGAGAATATTTGTATTGTTTTATTTTTCATTCGCATCTTTTATTGAGGCAAACTCAGAGGGTATATGCTTTCTTCATTGTTGGCAAAATTAATTTGCTTCATGAGTCAGTTTCATTTGGTGGTATCAGTTCTTTTTGTTATTTCTTAATTCCCGTATCCCTTATTTTATTCTATTATTTTGCTAGTGAAATAGTTTGCCCATGTGCAAATCATGGTTGTTTGCAATTAGGGGAGCGTGTAGGATTTTCAGCCTATATTCTCTTTCCTGCTGATGGTAGGAATTTGTTGTTTACTTCTTTTGTCGCATAAGTAACATGTAATGACACCTAACTACCGCTCCTTTTTCTTTACTTTTGTTATAACGTCTATTATTCTTTGCAGAAGGATAAAATTTGTGATCCTACTACATATGAGGGAGAAGAAATATTGCGGGTGCGTGCTTATGGCTCATCATTTTTCACCCTCAGAATAAATACAAGGTATCCTCCTTTTAAGATGATATTAGGTAAAAGAAAGTAGTTGCTACTGTATACTAGGAGTTGAGACAGATTTTCAATTATTTTTTATTAAAATTTCACGTCGAGCCACTTTCAAATAAATTGATTTTGGTAAAGCAATATTTTAGACTTCAGTAATGGTTTGTTTTATCATTCGATAAATATCAACTCCGAAATATAAAATTTAATCACTATTTTTCATTATTTGAAATAAAAAACATGTGGGTACAAAGTACAGCAATTTTTACTTTTCCATTGATTAGAGTAACTTCCCATGTCTCCATGCTTCTCCTATATTATCGGCAAATTCTAAATAGAATTTTATAATTCATGATTCATGATTCATAATTCCTTAAATTGTTTGTTTATTTTTAGTGGAATTAACGCTACCATCAATATATCTCGTTGCTAAAAAAAAAATTGCATGCATTAAGGATATATGTAGATTTACGCAATGGAATAGGTAGAACTTATAGAAAGTTGAAATTTTGTTTGACTAATAATAGTAAAAAGGAAGAATAAGTGAAATTTTAACTTGAGGTTTTTGATGTACTTGGTAAATTACATAGCTCTAATAACGTACCAAATAGAGGAAGAGAAGGTAAAAATCTATTTCCAAATTGACAGTGAAGTGTACAGAAGTCAGTTGTGTATTCATATTCTTTTTAATCTACACAAATGAACGATTATATCACTAAAGAGTTTATATTTTATTTAATATTCTTTTGTGGATGGTTATGATAATAACTGTTAAAGTATTCGAAGAGTTTGTTTGTAGAATTTCTTCTATATGAATACAGTTATATTTTATGAATTGGTTGTTAAAATTGATTGAGAATTTGATCAATTCAATATTAAATAAAATAGGAGCACAATATTTATGTGAATTAACCCCAATGTTTAAGTACTATCTAAATTGTTTAGAAAAAAAAATATAAATGTCAATTAAGTAGTACTGTAAAGTGGGATTAAATGCAAATGATCATTTATAAGAACATAATAGTGCAAGTGTTTCTGTAGAATGTTGCCTTTTTAATATATCATAGATTTCTTTCTGCTTTTTTGTCTCTTACCCACGATTTTGTTTNAATTCCTTAAATTGTTTATTTGTTTTTAGTGGAATTAACGCTACCATCAATATATCTCGTTGCTAAAAAAAAAATTGCATGCATTAAGGATATATGTAGATTTACGCAATGGAATAGGTAGAACTTATAGAAAGTTGAAATTTTGTTTGACTAATAATAGTAAAAAGGAAGAATAAGTGAAATTTTAACTTGAGGTTTTTGATGTACTTGGTAAATTACATAGCTCTAATAACGTACCAAATAGAGGAAGAGAAGGTAAAAATCTATTTCCAAATTGACAGTGAAGTGTACAGAAGTCAGTTGTGTATTCATATTCTTTTTAATCTACACAAATGAACGATTATATCACTAAAGAGTTTATATTTTATTTAATATTCTTTTGTGGATGGTTATGATAATAACTGTTAAAGTATTCGAAGAGTTTGTTTGTAGAATTTCTTCTATATGAATACAGTTATATTTTATGAATTGGTTGTTAAAATTGATTGAGAATTTGATCAATTCAATATTAAATAAAATAGGAGCACAATATTTATGTGAATTAACCCCAATGTTTAAGTACTATCTAAATTGTTTAGAAAAAAAAATATAAATGTCAATTAAGTAGTACTGTAAAGTGGGATTAAATGCAAATGGTCATTTATAAGAACATAATAGTGCAAGTGTTTCTGTAGAATGTTGCCTTTTTAATATATCATAGATTTCTTTCTGCTTTTTTGTCTCTTACCCACGATTTTGTTTGCAGGAATGGCCGTTTTCTTCTTCAGTCCTCGCACAATAAACTTGCACCTGCCTCACTGACAGATTGTGAAGAAGCTTTAAATCAAGGAAGTATGACTGCAACTGATGTTTTTATAAGATTGAGAAGCCGAAGTGTGCTGCATTTATTTGCATCTATTAGTAGGTTTTTGGGCCTTGAGGTATGGTTGTATGTCTTATATTCTTTTCTAAAGAAAGAAATTCTAACCATTTTGATTGCTACTATTTATATATTCTAATGGTTATACCGAGCATGGGTTTTATGATAATAAAAATATAACTTCAAACATTTGCAGGCATATGAAAATGGTTTTTCTGCAGTTCGATTGCCAAAAAACATTTCAAATGGTTCAGCCATGTTGCTGATGGGATTTCCAGATTGTGGGAATTCATACTTTTTGCTAATGCAGCTTGACAAGGATTTCAAGCCCCAGTTTAAATTGCTGGAGGCAAGGTCAGATCCTTCTGCCAAAGCCCATGGCCTTAGTGATCAAAGCAATGTGGTCCGTGTGAAGAAAATTGACATTGATCAGATACAGATACTTGAAGACGAGCTGAACTTAAGTCTGCTTGACTGGGAAAAGCTGTTGCCCTCTTTACCAAATTCTGTCGATAACCAAACTTCTGAAAATGGTCATCTTTCTGATATTAGTCATGATGGGTCTCAGCAGATATCTGGATATCCTCCATCCAGTTTTTCATCTCTTGTTGATGACGTGTTTGAGTTGGAGAAGGGGCCTCCCCCTGTACCTACTTTCTCTGTTTCAAACGTGTCGCAATCTTTCAATTCATCTGCATCTCATTATGGTTCTCTCTCTAATATTCATAATATAAAAGGAGTTCCTTCACCCAAGTGGGAAGTGGGTATGCAGCCATCCCAGGGTAATAATGTTGCAAAACTATCTAATATTACCTCGCACAGCACCGGGTCCTTGTATTCATCTAGCAATTTGAAGGGTCCAGTGCCTTCCTCATCCCTGGGTTCTATTTCTTCTGGTTCCAGAAGGGGTGCTGCAAGACGACTTTCAAACTCAAAATCTGAACAGGATTTAGCTTCCCTTAGATTCCCAAAAAATCCTGCTGAGGTTAGTTCTTATACTGCATTGGACGACGAACATACAAGTATGCCAAATGATACGTCAAAGGATGGGCTGTATGCAAATAGGTCATCTCGGCTACTGTCTCCACCTCAACATGGTGGCCCTCGAATTTCTGGAAGTATAAAGCCTAATGGTTCCAGAAGTTCACCAACTGCAGCTCCAACAGGATCTTTAAGGCCTTCTGGATCTAGCTCGTCTGTTTCAACTCCCGTATGTAAGATACTTTCCCTGAGTTTCTATGGTATTGGTTGACTGCATGTAATTTAACGATTGAATCTCTGAACTTATAAAAAGTAGACGTTTAACTTTCACTTCACTAACTTTAGAGATGTATGTTTTCAGCCCAGAATCAAGATTCTTGCTCTAGTCCCGTGGATGAAAGTGGTCTGAAAAAAGATTGTTCTCGGAAGCGTGCTGCTTCTGTTATGCTCAACTTAATCCCATCACTTAAAGGTATTGATGCATATAATGGACTGTCTAAGAGAAGGAAGGTCTCAGTATCAGCTATAATTAGTCCACCCTCATCACAGTTGCTTATTTCAAAAGAAATGGTCTCCAAAACTGAATCCTGTTATGGTAACCTTATCGTTGAAGCTAATAAAGGCAGTGCACCTTCGAGTACATATGTCTCTGCTCTGCTTCATGTAATCAGGCACTGTTCAATATGTATCAAACACGCGAGACTTACTAGCCAGATGGATGCACTGGACATTCCATATGTTGAAGAAGTTGGGTTAAGAAATGCATCAACAAATATATGGTTCCGGCTTCCGTTTACCAGAGATGATTCATGGCAACATATATGCTTGCGACTTGGAAGGCCTGGGACCATGTGCTGGGATGTGAAAATACATGATCAGCACTTTAGAGATTTGTGGGAACTTCAGAAGAAAAGCAGTACAGCCCCATGGGGACCTGATGTTCGAATAGCAAATACATCTGACAAAGACTCGCACATTAGTTATGATCCAGAAGGTGTTGTTCTCAGTTATCAATCAGTAAAGGCAGATAGCATAGAAAAGTTGGTGGCAGATATAAAAAGGCTCTCCAATGCAAGAATGTTTGCCTTTGGGATGCGGAAACTGCTTGGGGTTAGAACATGTGAGAAGCCAGAAGAAAGTAATATGACCTCTGATGTTAAAGCACCAGTTACCAAAGTTTCACCTGACACAGTGGATAAGTTATCCGAACAGATGAGGAGGGCATTTAGAATTGAAGCAGTTGGGTTATTGTGCTTGTGGTTTAGTTTTGGTTCTGGTGTGTTGGCACGTTTTGTTGTAGAGTGGGAATCAGGTAAAGAGGGTTGCACTATGCATGTTTCTCCCGATCAACTTTGGCCTCATACCAAGGTTTGTTCAACATCCCTAGTCATTTATTTTACCATATTGCATTTCCTTTTCTCATTCTTCTTTTAGGATTTCTTTCATCGGGTATGAATCAAATGAAAGAAGTTCCTCATATTCTATTTACATATTAAGTCTCTCTCTCTCTCTCTCTCTCTCTCTCTCTCTCTCTCTCTCTCTGTACATGTGGCTATCTAAGAAATATTAATAAATTTTCCTTTTAATCTAGGTTTAAATTCCTTGATTTTTTCCTTTTTCATTATTTTTGCCTGCCTTAGAACTGCAATAAGAGTGTTATATGGCTTTTGTTATTGTTGCTTGTAATAAATTTGTTTGCAATGATTGTCTTACTATCAAAGTTAAATAATCAGTCGTGTAAGAAAATATCAGTGAACTTTCTTATCTATCTATATTTAAATTTCTTATTTATTTCATTTCTAAATTTTTTAATTATTATTATTATTTTGCCTAAAGATGGAGAAGCAATTTATTTATGTGTGTGTGCGTGTGTATATATATATATATAAAGAACTTCCGTTTGCATAATGCTTCAAAAGATTTAAATCTGTCATTAATTCAAATACTGATGATCTACGCTCCTTGGTCATGTTTTCTTCAAGTCATTAGGACATGAATTCAATATTTTGCCTAGATATATTTTCAGTTTTTATAAATATGTTAATTTGTATATATTTCTGGTGTGTACAGTTTTTAGAAGATTTTATAAATGGAGCTGAAGTTGCATCACTTTTGGATTGTATCCGACTCACTGCTGGACCACTACATGCTCTAGCAGCTGCAACCCGACCTGCTCGAGCCGGTCCTGTTTCAACACTTCCTGTCATAGCCGCAGCTCTCTCTTCGCTTCCAAAACATGGAGGACATACACCAACTCAAAATGTTTTACCTAGCAGTTCAGGCACTATCACTGGCCAAGCTACCAATGGCCAAGTGGGTAGCACTGTTTCTTCAAGCGTTGCTGGCTCTCTTGCAAATCATAGCCTTCATGGGGCTGCAATGTTAGCTGCTGCTGGACGTGGTGGGCCTGGCATTGCTCCTAGTTCATTGTTGCCAATAGATGTTTCTGTTGTGTTGCGTGGTCCGTATTGGATAAGGATAATATATCGAAAACAATTTGCAGTTGATATGCGCTGCTTTGCAGGAGATCAGGTATGGTTACAACCAGCAACACCTGCCAAGGTCAACCCTTCAATTGGAGGGTCATTACCATGCCCACAATTTCGGCCATTTATTATGGAGCATGTTGCCCAAGAATTAAATGGTTTAGAGCCGAACTTCCCAGGTGTTCAACAAACTGTTGCACAGTCAGCCACAAACAATCAGAATCCAAATTCAAGTTCACAGACGACCGCTGCAAATGGAAATAGACTTAGTCTTCCTGGTTCTCCTGCAATGTCTAGGGTGGGAAATCAGGTGGCTAACGTAAATCGTGGCGGAAATGCTCTGCCTGGATCTTCAAATTTGGCTTCTGTGAGCTCAGGATTGCCATTACGGAGACCACCTGGAGCAGGCGTCCCTGCACACGTGAGAGGTGAATTGAATACAGCTATTATTGGACTTGGGGATGATGGCGGGTATGGAGGAGGCTGGGTTCCTCTTGTTGCTCTTAAGAAAGTTTTAAGAGGTATCCTCAAATACCTTGGAGTTCTTTGGCTGTTTGCCCAGCTTCCCGATCTTCTGAAAGAGATCCTAGGTTCAATTTTGAGGGACAATGAAGGTGCATTGCTGAATTTGGACCCCGAGCAGCCTGCCTTACGTTTCTTCGTGGGGTAAGTGTGTTGCAGTTTTGATTCTATTTTTTTTTTGGTTTTGCCATTGTCGAGTAGAGTAAAGTTAGCAAATTCACTTGCATTATCTCTTTATTTTTATTATTTTTTATATCAATATTGGATATATACATATACATATATATTTTTATAATTCGTTTCCAAACAAATGCCCCAAAATGGTGCTTTGATCTTATTAATCATAACAACTTTGCTTTTCTTTTGAACTATACTCCTAAAACTTGATCCCCGTTTATCTTTCATTTTGTACAAAAACCCCAGAAGTTCTGAATTTCTCGCACACTCTTCTGCTATAGATGCAGTGATGCTTTTATCCTGATTTCTGAATTTGCGACTTGTGTTGAATGTTTTGGCAACGTGAATATAAGGGAGTTGAACCATAGAACATTGGGGCATGAGTTAATTTTGCATTTTCAAATTATTTTAATGCCGACCACCTGTTTAACGTACATTTTGAGTCATTCATTTCATCCAATTATGTATTTTTTGTAGGGGATACGTATTTGCTGTAAGCGTTCACAGAGTTCAACTGCTTCTCCAAGTGCTCAGTGTGAAGCGTTTCCATCATCAACAGCAGCAACAGCAGCAAAACTCCACCACAGCACAAGAGGAATTGACACAATTAGAAATTAGTGAAATATGTGATTACTTTAGCCGTCGTGTTGCATCAGAGCCGTATGATGCTTCTCGCGTTGCATCTTTCATTACACTTCTTACCTTGCCAATATCAGTTTTGAGGGAATTTTTGAAATTGATAGCATGGAAAAAGGGAGTGGCCCAAGCACAGGGTGGAGATATTGCTCCTGCACAGAAACCTCGCATCGAGTTGTGTCTTGAAAATCATTCTGGGTTGAGCATAGACGAGAATGCCGAAAGGTTGACATCGAAAAGCAATATCCATTATGATCGGCAACACAACTCTGTCGATTTCGCTCTGACAGTTGTTCTCGATCCTGCTCATATACCTCACATGAATGCAGCTGGTGGCGCGGCGTGGTTGCCATACTGTATCTCAGTGAAGTTGAAATATTCCTTTGGTGAAAGCCCTGTTGTCTCTTTTCTGGCTATGGAAGGAAGCCACGGCGGCAGAGCATGCTGGTTGCGCGTTGATGACTGGGAAATGTGTAAACAGAAGGTGGCTCGAACAGTCGAAGTGAGTGGAAATTCAAACGGAGATGCTAGCCAAGGAAGGTTGAGAATTGTAGCAGATAATGTCCAAAGGTCATTACATGCATGCCTTNTGGGAAATGTGTAAACAGAAGGTGGCTCGAACAGTCGAAGTAAGTGGAAATTCAAACGGAGATGCTAGCCAAGGAAGGTTGAGAATTGTTGCAGATAATGTCCAAAGGTCATTACATGCATGCCTTCAAGGATTGAAAGAAGGAAGTGAAATAACTGCAATCGCGGGTTCAACATCGTGACGAGCAAAAGTACACCGGTACTCATTCGTTACATCAATCAATATGCAATATTTTCACATTGCCTGAGCCTTCTCCATTTACAAGTTTTGAAGTCATCGATCGAAGAAGCGCGTAATAACGGGAAAAGGAAGTCAATCGCAGCGACAACAAAGAAATTGTGGTATAAAGTTGGCGGGACTCGTAACATCAGATTTCATTGTAGATTTGGCAACACATTGAGGTAAGTTTTGGTCTAATTTGCTGATTTAGAATTTCAGATTGATAGATGCTGCTAGTTTGAGCTGAATCCATATAAAATCATATGATATTAGGGCTTTTAATATGTTCTACTGTCAGCCTATTATAGCATTGGAAAATCATTTTTTTGGCTCTGGTTTGTAGATATCACACTAATCAGGCAACTATGTAAATTTATTCTGTTACACTTGTACACCTCCGTAGCCACTCTGCCTCAGTTGCTTCAGTCCAAGTCTAGAAGATAGGTATCTTTCATGTTTTATAGAATGTACTCATTTTTTTAAATCTAATATCAAAGTTGTGGAAGATGCCATTAGCTCCTCCTTTTTTACAAGTTCTTATGGAAACCATTTGATTTCCTTCACTAACCCACAGATGGAATTCGAGCTGAGACCGATATTCATACGAACTTAAAACCGAGCTATGCAGGTCTTTAGACGTGTTTCAACTTGTAGGTTTGTGATGGAACATCAGCGTCCAAACTCTATTCCTTGTGAGAAAGCTTGGCATGGAGTAGATATCCATCCATCTTTGATGCTGCTTATTCAGTTATTTGCAGCTGTAAAATCATGGACACGTCCCATGTAACAGGATCGTTAGTAGATATTGTCTTATTTAGGCTTTCCTATTTGGGTTTTCTTTCAAAGTTTTTAAAACACATCTAGTAGGGAGAGGTTTCCACACCCTTATAAGGAATACTTCGTTCTCCTCTTCAACCGATGTGGGATCTCACAATCCACCACCCTTTGGGGGCCTAACGTCTTTGCTGGCACACCACTCGGTGTCTAGCTCTGATGATACCATTGTAACAATCAAGCCCACTGCTAGTAGATATTGTCCGCCTTGACCCATTATGTATTACCGTCAACCCCACGGTTATAAAATACGTCTGCTAGGAAGAAGTTTCCACACCCTTTATAAGTAATGTTTCGTTCTTCTCTCCAATTGATGTAGAAAATCACAATGATTGACATCCGACAACTTACATAACCGACATAATGATCGACCAAACATCCATAATGTTTGATACCGTATTTTGAGCCATTCTTCAACAAATGTCACACTGTTAGGCTTTGTATTGGACTGCATATTGNCTGTTGGGCTTTGTATTGGACTGCATATGGGGGAGAATAGTTGCAGAGCTTTGTTTCCATATCCATGAAAGAAAATCCAGTGATCATGTCATGTGTTGAGACATCTTTTTTAAATATGACGTCATATTAATTTATTATCAAATAATTATAATATTGATGAAAGAAAATAACCTAATTTTAAAAATGTGAAAAAAATGAAAAGATTTGTATCTCTTTAATCCATAAACTTTCAAAACGATAGAGTCTCTAAACTTTCAAAACGATAGAGTCTCTAAACTTTCAAATTTTGTAACATTCACTAATCTACCCGACACAAATCTAGTATGCTGTATCTATTGCTCCCCATTTGCTTGGACTCTACAGATCCGCTTTTGTGGAGGCTCCAAGCTAGCCACTCGCTGCAAAGACTCCGATCTTTCGATCTTGTTCACAGACACAGCTGGCAGTACCAGAGAGGACGACTCCTGCTGCCCACCGTCTACATGTGAAATGTCACCCAAGCCATTGTTGACTCCTATGTCATGTGCAACCACAGGTTTATTAGATGCAGGTTGATAACCATCTTGCAATGGAACAGTGCCATCTGCTAACGCATCGGAAGGGCTACCGTCCAACGAAGAGATGCCGACAGAGGTAATCTCAGACATGGCATGGAACATCGGGTTACCAGTAACTCGTTTAACAGTCTCCTCAGCCATTTTTATCTGTCAGTATGGAAATAATGTTAGATGCATTTTGTGTTTAACCAAGATTACATCTTCAGCAAGTGGTAACTTAAAATATACAACATTTTTCTTTTCTGAAGTGAGAGGAGGGAAAGTGCAACCGCACAAACCCACCGCTAGCAGATACTATCCTTTTTGAGTTTTCTCCTTAAGGTTTATAAAACGCGGTCTACTAGGGGGAGGTTTCCACATCCTTAATGTTTCGTTTTCCTCCCCAACTAATGCGGGATCTCACAATTCACCCCCCTTCGGGGCCCAGCGTCTTCATTGGCACTCGTCGTTCCCTTCTCCAATTGATGTGGGACCCTCCAATCCCACCCCCTTTGGGGCCAACATCCTTGCTGGCTCTATAATACCATTTATAACAGCCCAAACCCACCAGATATTATCTTCTTTGGTCTTTCCCTTTCGGGTTTTCCCTCAAGGTTTTTAAAATGCGTCTACTTAGGAGAGGTTTCCACACCCTTATAAAGGGTATTTCATTCTCCTCCCCAACCGGGATCTCAAGCACGTGAGCAAAAAAGTTTCTAAGGGAGAGTTGACTACCCGTGGATTGTCATTGTACCTTTGCTCTTAATGTCTCAACGTTAGCTTTTAGAACGCGGTTATTGACGTTGGCTTCGTTGTATTTTTGGCTTATATCGGCAAGGCGCTTCAACAAGGTCGAATTTTCAAATCTTAGTTGTGCAACCTTTGATTAAGAAAAAAATAATGAACCAATGTATCAGTTTGGTAGATTTCAAAAGAGGTAATAAGGCACTGGACAAAGAGTTATACAGAATAGACACCTGAGTCTCGAGTTCGGTTAAATGTGCTTGCTTTCTTCTCCTTGATCGTCGAGCTGATTCTCTGTTCGAAAGCATTCTGAAAACAATGCCAACAACAAGGAGAGATATTTAATAAGAAATGGACTTTCGTAGTGTTATTAAGATAAAAGAGGGAAAGGGAACTCAACAAATAATTTGCACAATGTTTTAATCTCGATTGCAATTACCATGCAACTAAAACAACCACTTCATTTGTAATAACGACATGCAAACAGATAGTCTTTTCGGACTTTTCCTCAAAGTTTTTAAAACGCGTCTAGTAGATAAAGATTTCCACATCCTAAAAAAGAACGAAATGTTTTTAAAACGCGTCTAATAGATAAAGATTTCCACATCCTAAAAAAGAATGTTTCGTTCTCCACCTCAAACGATGTGGGATCTCACAATTCTCGGGGCCAGTATCCTCGCTCGCACTCATTCCCTTCTCTAATCGATGTGGAACCTCCCAATCCCCACCCCGTTTGAGACCCAGCGTCCTTATTGGCACACCCCCTTCCGAGCTCAACCTCCACGATGGCACATCGTCCGGTGTCTCGCTCTGATACCATTTGTAACAGCCCAAGCCCACCGTTAACAGATATTGTCTTCTTTGGGCTAGCGTCCTCGCTCACACTCGTTCCCTTCTCCAATCAACATGGGACCTCCCAATCCACCTTCTTTGGGACTCACGTCCTTGCTAGCACATCTCCTTTGGAGCTCAACCTCCTCGCTGGCACATCGCTCGGTGTCTGGCTCTGATACCATTTATAACAGTCAAAGCCCATCAATAGCAGATATTGCCCTCTTTGGACTTTCCGCCTCCCCTCAAAGTTTTTAAAATGCAACTACTAGAAACAGGTTTCCACACCATTATAAAAAATGTCTGTTCTCCTCCCCAACCGACGTGGGATCTCACAAAACACCTTTCCTGACATGAGAAATTATCAAATGCAAAAGAACACATTAGCCAGGATGGAGGAATTCATATTGCACATAGAAAGCACAATCAGATGAGAACAAAATTTATTAACACCACTATTCACACAATGCATTTGCAATAGAACACTATTCCCTAAATTAAGCAGATGGTTACCTCCTTATACGTTTTACATCAGCAGGGTCCTTACTCTCCGTTGTGTCAGTTTCTCCCTCAATCTCCTCATCATCCCACTGATCTCTTGATGATCCACTGGTAGTCGGCGAAGAACGAACCTCAGATATTTTTGGCACCATGGGCGAGAAAGTAACTCCATTTATATCCTTATCTGGTGGCCTTAATGAAGTGTTCCCAGCTCCTACTTTACAAGCTACCAAAGTGGAGAGAGAGCTAAAATATGTTAACAATATATAGTAAACAACAGTAAAAAGCCGGTAAAGCTATATACGGTAGGTGACTATATACGTAGTAACTTGAACTGTAACAGGCCAAGCTCACCGCTAGCAGATATTGTCCTTTTTGGGAAGGGCCCGAAAGGGAAAGTCCAAAGAGTATAATGTCTGCTAGCGGTGGGCTTAGGTTGTTACATGAACAAAAAGGAAAGCCCAAAGAAGACAATATCTGCTAGTGGTGGGTTTAGTCTATTACATGAATCATATATATACCCACTACTTTGAAAATGTGCCCAAGGAGGACAATATCATAGTGGTGGGCTAAGGCAGTTACATGAACCATATATATAACCAAGTGCTTTGAAAATGTAATGCGTTCTTTATATTCTCTTTTATTATACCTACGGAATTTATCAATATAAACCTTTAGCCAATATGTAACGACTCAAGCCCACTACTAGCAGATATTGTCCTCTTTGGGCTTTTCCTTTCAGGCTTTCCCTCGAGGTTTTTAAAACACGTCTACTAGGGAGAGGTTTTCACACCCTTATAACAAGTGTTTCGTTCTCCTCCCCAATCGATGTGGGATCTCACAATATTCCTCCTTGTATTTTCTCTCTCCTGTTCTATTTAGATCGAGTGTGTGCGTTGTTGTGCGATCCTAACAATACATATAAGCTCGTAAAGAAAGGCAAAAGTCTAACGACATCTCATTAGTTGTGAGAAACGAAAATATAGAGATGCAATTAATCCCAACCTTTAGGAGCTTGAATTCCAAACGTATTAGATGCTTGTGATCCACAGTCAGATGAGGTAGAAGAAGTTGGAGTCTTTGTAAAGGATCCCTGTTTATACAGAAAACAAAAGCTCACCAACTTCACCTTGAAAAAAAGCCCAAGTTTCTCTCTAGATTAACTAAGGTGAAAGTAAAGCTATTACATACACCTAACAGAGAAGAACTATTAGTGTATGAGATTAACATCAAGATGACTAGGAGCCAGGCTAGAGGAGCACAAGTAGATTTAAAAGACATTGGAATTGGAGTCCAAAGGAAGCATTCAGCTAATTATATCCTAAGCGTGAAGTGGCCCTTAGTACTAACGTGTGCCAACGAAGACGCTAGGTCCTTAAAGGGGATGGATTGTGAGATCCCATATAGATGGAGAGACACTGGGTTGTGTGCCAGCGAGAACGCTAGGCCCTTTTAAAGAGAGGAACGAGTGTGGTGAGAACACTGGGTCCTGAAGGGGAATAGATTGTGAGATCTCACATTGGTTGGAGAAACACCAGGTGGTGTGCCAACGAGGACGCTAGACCCCTTTAAAGAGAGGAATGAGGGCCAGCGAGAACGCTGGGCCCCGAAAGAGAATAGATTGTGAGATCTCACATCGGTTGGAGAGACACCACGCGGTGTGCCAGCGAAGACACTAGGCCCCTTTGAAGAGAGGAATGAGTGCCAACGAAAATGTTGGGCATCGAAGGGGAATAGATTGTGAGATCTCACATCGGTTGGAGAGACACCCAGCGGTGTACTAGCAAGGACGCTAGGCCCCGAAGGAGGGTGGATTGTGAGATCCCACATCGATTGGAGAGATGAACAGTACCAGCGAGGACGCTAGGCCCTGAAAGCGGAGTGGATTGTGAGATCCCATATCAGTTGGAGAGACACCGGACATTGTGCCAGCGAGAACGCTAGGCCCCTTTGAAGAAAGGAACTAGTGGAAGCGAGGACGTTGGCCCTAAAGAGGAATAGATGGTAAGATCTCACATCGGTTTGAGAGACATCAAGAGGTGTGCAAGAAGACGCTACGCCCTGAAAGAGGGTGGATTGTGAGATCCCACATCGTTGAAGAGAGAAACAGTACCAACGAGGACGTTGGCCCCGAAGGGAGTGGATTGCGAGATTACACATCGGTTGGAAAGGGAACGAAACCTTCTTTCTAAGAACATGGAAACCTCTCCTAGCATACACATTTAAAAAACTTTGAGGAAAAGCTCGAAAGTAAAAGCGCTAGGATACATAAACAGATATAACAACGACCAAAGAGCCCATCCAAAATGTAAAAATCATTACTCAGATTTCCACCCTAAAAATACCCTCATCAACAGAACAGAGAAAAGAAATCAATAACAAGAAGAAACAAACAAATAAGGGCAAAGTTTACCCTCTTCTTAGCAACCGCAGCACAAGCCAATTCAAGCCTGCTCTTAAGAAACGCTTGATATTCCTCCGAATCGATCGGAATATTCGGCGGTACAGCATTGGAAGAAACGCTGCTGCTATTGCCATTACTAACACCACCATGATTAGCATTATGTTTCTGCGACTGATCACAGTCCGAGCCCTTGATCTCAATCCCTTCGCCATGGTCAGCAGCAGAGCAATGAGGGGAAGTTTCAGAGGCCTCTTCAAGGAAGCGCTGGAAGGCCCACTCAGACGCGCTACGGCTCATTTTCGAGCCGCCGCCGGCCGGCGGAGGTTCGGCGACCGGAAGAGACGACCAGTACTGATCAGAAATTTCACCCGCCGAAAATACCCTATCCATTTTCTCTCTCCCTCTCTCTTTCTCCAATTGTCCTCTTTCGTCTTTGTCGACTCTTTTAACTCAGATATGCAGGGTATTTTCGTCATATAAAATAAAGTCTACGTGGCATGGAGGGTATTTTCGGGATATGTATTTTTTTATTAATCCTTTAAATTTAAATTAGAACTTTAATCCATAAATTTTTATGATTTTAATTTTATACTTTTAACATATTTTTTAAATCATAGAAAATTTAAATTTTAATTACTATTAAATATTTTCCATTAAATATTTAATTTCTAATTTTTTATTTTTTAAGATTAAATTAATAAATATTGCTTTTATCTTACGAGATTATTTCTTTTGTTATCTTAATTCTTATCCATATTTTTAAAAATCAACCAGTTTTTTATTAGAAAATAGTGAAATGACCAAAAAGCCCCTCGCAAAAGACAATGGATAATATCATTTTGTGGGTACCAATGGAATTTCTCCAGACAATTTTGGCCAAGTGGGTCCCACTGGTTGGCTTTCCTCTGATACGATACGCCGCCTCTATGTGGATAACCACAACGTGGGGCCCACATTGAAAAATTAAAATACAATTTAAATATTTTTAAAAGTTTTTTAAATTTTTAGATATATTTAAATATAAAAATATTAAATAAGAAATTTAAATTTTTTAAGTTAAAATTTAAAATATAGTAACCTATTAAATATATTTAAAAATTTGTTGACCAATTAAATAAATTTATTTTTGATAATTAAGACTTTATTAAATTTATTAAATGCTTCAACTTTATATTTTTTTTAAATCATTACGTTCCATCTAATTTCTACGATGTAATCTTTAAAATTTTGAAGGAAACGATCGTATGATACGTAAATGTTTGATGCTTTGTTGTTGTTCTATAATGATACAGATTTGATCTGTTACTACCCACTTCAGAGCATCATAACACGACGAAAATAAAAGAAATACATAATTAAATTGGATAAAAAGAGTATTTATCGTTAAAAATAAACAAATAATAATAATTATTATTATTATTATTTAAATAATTCATAAGTCATAAGAAAATGAAAAAGTATAAGACCAATTTGTGGGGAATATGGATCGACACAACTTGGAGGCCCATATTAAAATATGGCCCACATCATGTGGGCCCATATTGATCTTTCACGTCCCTCTCTAAAAATATTATGTTCCTATTCCGAAATATGACTAATCAACTCAGCTATGTTCAAATTGGTGTGTTAGTCTATTTTAAATGCATAATTTTTCAAAAGGACTGATATGGAAATCAACCCAAGGAAAAGTATGGAGCGGATTACTTGAATGATCAATATCAAAGGTAAAGAAAATTTGTTTCTAAACTCGTGATTCAAATAACTCCATAATAGGTTTGATCAATACCACTTGAATGACTCTAACATGCATGTTCTAAACACAAGAGTTTGCAAAGAAAAACTTAGCTCTCAACAAAGGTAAAATATAAATTTTATTATTAATTCCAAAATTTGATGGCTCTCATCAAAGAAAATAAGGTTTCATATAGCCTTTACAGCCTTAACTTACATAACTCCCAAATTAAATGTACTGAGAAATACCCCTAACCTCCATATTAAAATGGTCAGTTAATGTGGAATATGGTAACCTACGTGGGTTACTATATAACCTTAACTCCTATATTTAAAATTAGCTTAAATATGACAATGAAATGTGCTTATTAGTCACTAGTTTCATAAATTCAACTGAGTTCATTAAATGCAACTTAAAGTGTATTTACTTCATTTATTTCTTGAAGCTCAACTTTGCGCAAGGTCTCCAATGTCTTTTAGAATTTTCTTTGATGAGCTCACCATAGATTGAATATAAGTGTATAAGGTTTGTTGTAGCTTCTTGGCTCTCGTCCTTATAATTGGACCTTGAGGTACGGAAATTCATTGGTCGTGGTTCATATCAAGGACATTACAATGTTTTTAAAATAATATATATAAAGCACTCTCGAGATGCTTAGAGTTATTGTGTTGGTTGTTATTATTGTTGTTTAGTTGTCGTAGATCCATTAAGTTCTTTAAAGAAAAGCGGTTGTAAGGAGCGGAACATCGATCGAATCAACCGATGTTCCGAAGTGCCCATTACGAGTAAAAAGTACTATAGTTTCCATCCAATTTTTAAAGTTACCGTTATGAAAGTTTAGGGATTACAAAATATATATAATTTTATTAATTTTCAATTCAATAACTAATAATAATAAATTTATGGTTTATTTATTTTACAATTTTTTAAATTATTATATAATTTTATTAATTTTCAATTCAATAACTAATAATAATAATAATTTAAGGTTTATTTATTTTACAAATTTTTAAATTATTTAATAAAGCAAAATTTTATAATGAAAAAAAAAATTGCAATTAGCTAAAAAGTCAAAAATATTTTTAATACATTAAATTATTTTAAAAATTACATTACATGTGGGACCCATATAATTGTTTTTATTTATTGGAATTAAATTGAAACCAAGTTGAGATATAATTGTAAATTAAGTCAAACATAATTAATTAATTAATTAATTAATTGTTTTTCTTTCCTCGTACGTTATTTGTACCAAAAATAAATAAATAATAAATATTTTCCCTATGGTCAAAAGTTGAAACTTAGGATAGGGCTTCATTTTACTTAAATATCATGATATTATGATATATTATATAGTTTCCTTCTATGATAAACTCTTAATTTTTAATTAATCATATATATATATATATTTCAAATTAAATAAATAATTAAACTCATATATATCATTATTGATTTTTAAAATTTTTATTTTTAACGATTTTTTATTTTTTAATTAGATTATATTGGTTGTTTTATATATGGGTAGATATTTGTGATGCTCAAATAAATGTAGACTTGAGAATGTTTGCTTAATCCACCGCACCTAAATGGTGTGAAAGTTGTCTTATTTATAATGAAATAAATTACGAGGATATGGAAAGAGTAATAAACAGAAATAACAATAAATGGAAAGATACATATAGTAAAAAGGCAAATATCTAATAAAATATCAAATATGATATATATGGTAAACTATAATTTGAGACTATTTTTTAATGAGACTGATTGTGAGGATATGGTTACTAAAAAATACTTAAAATAATTGATAGTTATTACTGATTATAAGATGGAACATCTTTATTTTCGGTAGAAACTCGAAAATTAAGTGGGTTTAATCTTTTTTATAAAAAAACATGCTAAAATGACCCGTGGTAGATACATATATATATATACACATATATATATATATATATATATATATATATA
>NW_019646519.1:39087-53632 GCF_002806865.2 Cucurbita pepo subsp. pepo
GTGTTTTCGTTCAGATTTAGGGTTTGATTTCTGGGTAGTTTTTGATTTCTTGTTATCTTTATTAGGTATGTTGTTTTTGCCTCGATTCGTTTAAAATTTGCATGAACTCTGTCTCTCTTTTTCAATTATTGTAGTGAAATTCACCATTTCTTGCGATGAATCTCCATTTTGGTGCAGAATGGGGAGCGCTGGAGAAACGAATTACGGTTCATACACATATCAAGAGCTTGAAAGAGAGCCATATTGGCCATCGGAGAATCTAAGAATCTCGATCACCGGCGCCGGTGGCTTTATTGCCTCTCATATTGCTAGGCGTTTGAAGAATGAAGGCCATTACATTATTGCTTCTGATTGGAAAAGGAATGAACACATGACAGAAGATATGTTCTGCAATGAATTTCATCTTGTTGATCTTAGAGTGATGGATAATTGCTTGAAGGTCACAAAGAATGTTGACCATGTCTTTAACTTGGCTGCTGACATGGGTGGAATGGGCTTCATTCAATCCAATCACTCTGTTATTATGTATAATAACACCATGATTAGCTTCAACATGCTTGAAGCTGCAAGAATCAATGGTGTTAAGAGGTTAGTTTTCATGGATATCTCTCTCAATTCATGGTTTATAAGCATTTTTGCTGGTATTGTCTCTACCCTTTAGAGGGTTATGGCCTTTAATTTGTGGGGCTGGGCGGGGCCAGGAGTAGCTAGAATTTTTAAGGGCACTGTCCTTACCAATGAGGAAGAAAGTACCAAATGTGAGCTTGAAAGAGTCAGATGCTTGGCCTGCTGAGGTACATATTTGCTTCTATGTTACCGACTAAGAAACGAAACTACGGTTAGCTATGTGGTTATTAAAACCGTGTTAACGATTGTTTCGTAGCCTCAAGATGCTTATGGCTTGGAGAAGCTTGCGACGGAGGAGTTGTGCAAGCATTACAACAAGGATTTCAGTATCGAGTGCCGAATTGGGAGGTTCCATAACATTTATGGTCCGTTTGGAACGTGGAAAGGTCGACCCGAATGCTCAAAATAGTTGTTTTCACATCGACGAATTGTATGAAATGACTAATGATATCGTTTTGTTCATGATAGGTGGAAGGGAAAAGGCTCCTGCTGCATTTTGTAGGAAGGCCCTCACTTCTGTAGATAAGTTTGAGATGTGGGGAGATGGTCTTCAGACAAGATCTTTCACCTTCATTGATGAATGTGTAGAAGGTGTTCTTCGGTAAGTTCAATTGCTGCATATTTCATTATGCTTCTATGTTTAAAATTTCTACTTTCTTGGATTTGACGTAATGTTGAGTATAAGTGTGAGATCTCACATCGNAAGTTCAATTGCTGCATATTTCATCATCCATGCTTCCATGTTTAAAATTTGTACTTTCTTGGATTTGACGTAATCTTCTTGGATTTGACGTAATCTTGAGTATGAGTGTGAGATCTCACATCGGTTGGAGAGGAGAACGAGAACGAAGCATTCCTTATAAGGGTGTGGAAACCTCTCCCAAAACCGTGAGGCTGATGGCAATACCTAACGGGCCAAAGCGTACAAATGGTATCAGAGTTAGACACTGAGCGGTGTGCCAGCGAGGATGCCGGACCTCCTAGTGGGGTGGGATTGTGAGATCCCACATCGGTTGGAGAGGAGAACGAAACATTCCTTATAAAGGTGTGGAAACCTCTCCCTAACAGATGCGTTTTAAAATCGTGAGGTTGGCAGCGATATGTGACGGGCCCAAACGGATAATATCTGCTAGCGGTGGATTATTTGGGCGGTTACAAATGGTACAGAGCTAGACACCGAGCGGTGTGCCAGTGAGAACATTGGACCCCTAAGGGGCGTGGATTGCGAGATCCCACATCGGTTGGAGAGGAGAACGAAGCATTCCTTATAAGGGTGTGGAAACCTCTCCGAAAACCGTGAGGCTGATGGCAATACCTAACGGGCCAAAGCGTANACCGTGAGGCTGATGGCGATACCTAACGGGCCAAAGCGTACAAATGGTATCAGAGACACTGAGCGGTGTGCCAGTGAGGATGCCGGACCTCCTAGTGGGGTGGGATTGTGAGATCCCACNTGAGGACGCCGGACCTCCTAGTGGGGTGGGATTGTGAGATCCCACATCGGTTGGAGAGGAGAACGAAACATTCTTTATAAAGGTGTGGAAACCTCTCCCTTACAGATGCATTTTAAAATCGTGAGGTTGGCGGCGATATGTGACGGGCCCAAACGGATAATATCTGCTAGCGGAGGATTATTTGGGCGGTTACAAATGGTACAGAGCTAGACACCGAGCGGTGTGCCAGTGAGAACATTGGACCCCTAAGGGGCGTGGATTGCGAGATCCCACATCGGTTGGAGAGGAGAACGAAGCATTCCTTATAAAGGTGTGGAAACCTCTCCGAAAACCGTGAGGCTGATGGCAATACCTAACGGGCCAAAGCGTACAAATGGTATCAGAGTTAGACACTGAGCGGTGTGCCAGTGAGGACGCCGGACCTCCTAGTGGGGTGGGATTGTGAGATCCCACATCGGTTGGAGAGGAGAACGAAACATTCCTTATAAAGGTGTGGAAACCTCTCCCTAACAGATGCGTTTTAAAATCGTGAGGTTGGCAGCGATATGTGACGGGCCCAAACGGATAATATCTGCTAGCGGTGGATTATTTGGGCGGTTACAAATGGTACAGAGCTAGACACCGAGCGGTGTGCCAGTGAGAACATTGGACCCCTAAGGGGCGTGGATTGCGAGATCCCACATCGGTTGGAGAGGAGAACGAAGCATTCCTATAAGGGTGTGGAAACCTCTCCCTAACAGACGTGTTTTAAAACTGTGAGGGTAACGGCGATACGTAATGGACCAAAGCGGACAATATCTGCTAGCAGTGTAATACTTGGGCTGTTACAATATCTCGAGTGCTTTTTGGCTTATTGGTTTCAGCTCGAGATTTATTGATTAAGTTGTTGCTACAAGGACAACAATTGGTGTATATTTTGGGACGAGTTCTTAACGATTGACATCTACGTTCAACGAAGGGGCTATACAAACAACTAAATCTTGGCTCACTCGAGATGAGATTAAAATTGTCAATTTTTACTTCTGTTTNGACGGCGATACGTAATGGACCAAAGTGGACAATATCTTCTAGCAGTGTAATACTTGGGCTGTTACAATATCTCGAGTGCTTTTTGGCTTATTGGTTTCAGCTCGAGATTTATTGATTAAGTTGTTGCTACAAGGACAACAATTGGTGTATATTTTGGGACGAGTTCTTAACGATTGACATCTACGTTCAACGAAGGGGCTATACAAACAACTAAATCTTGGCTCACTCGAAATGAGATTAAAATTGTCAATTTTTACTTCTGTTTGCAGATTGACTAAATCGGACTTCCGCGAGCCAGTGAACATTGGCAGCGATGAGATGGTCAGCATGAACGAAATGGCTGCAATCGTTCTTAGCTTCGACGACAAAAACCTTCCAATTCACCACATCCCTGGACCCGAGGGTGTTCGTGGTCGTAACTCAGACAACACACTCATTAAAGAGAAACTCGGATGGGCTCCCACAATGAAGTTGAAGGTAAAAAAGTTGTCATTTCGTTTAACCTCGACGATTAAAAGTTCTTCGTAACTTTCGTCGCCGACACTTTCCCGTGCTCATCAGTTGTTGTGTATTGTGTTCTACCTGTGTAGGATGGTTTGAGAATTACCTACTTCTGGATCAAGGAACAGATTGAAAAAGAAAAGTCTGAAGGCATTGACCTCTCAGTTTATGGATCATCAAAGGTTGTTGGTACCCAAGCCCCGGTTCAACTCGGCTCACTCCGTTCTGCTGACGGTAAAGAGTAATTAGTTAAGACCCGGCTAACCCGGTCGGGCTGCCTCGGTGCAATCGAAGCTTAATTAGATGTTACTACCAAAAGTTACTAGTATTTTGATGTTATTGGATACTTTTATATGCTTACTATTCTATTCAATTTTGTTACAACACATCCTGTTTCCACAAGGAAATATGTGGTTCTTTTAGCAGGTTCATGTTCTTGTCTTGTTTGTAATAAATTTTTCCAATTAAGTTCTTGAGAAAGCCAGCTTGGCGTTGTTGTGACACCGTGCATCGTGTTTCCTGATCCTTTTCTTTTAGTGCTCGACTCGAAGCAATAGCTTTATGTATCACTTTTTTGTCTTCTCTTCCTTCTGGGTGGGAGAGCTAGTGGACACGGGGAAGGAGTTGGCGAAGCGTGTACTTCGTAATGCAATGAAAGAGACTACTACTTCGCTTTGTTGGACTGTGAGCGCAAATATAGTGGTCTCCGACCGGGATCTAGAACCCATTTGAATTTGGATCAGAAACCCAACTCTAGGCATCTTGTCAAGAAGTTGGTGTGCTCATCATGAATTAGGTCGGAGTGGCTGGTGGGTTTTGAGGTCCCGTTGAAAATACTTCTTTTATGCCTCGGGTATTAGCCATAGCTCGTATTTATTTAGTCATTTTTTAGCGCAAATATAGTAGTCTCTGACCAGAATCTAGAACCCATTTGAATTTGGATCAGAAACTCAACTCTAGGCATCTTGTCAAGAAGTTGGTGGGCTCGACATGAATTAGGTCGGGGTGGCTGGTGGGTTTCGAGATCCCGTTGAAAATGTTTCTTTTATGCCTCGGGTATTAGCCAAAGCTCGTATTTATTTAGTCATTTTACTCATTCTTCATTCTTAGACCTCGTTTATGAATATTTATATGGTTTCAGCATTGCTATAATGATAAATTTTAGGTATGGTAAAAACATTTAGTTCAATCTCCATCGAACTCATGTTGTAATATCGTTGGTTCCCGCGTAATCTCATTTTGACCTATTAGTGCGAAAACCCGCACAATTTTTAAAAATAAAAAAATAAAAATAAAATAACTATCAAGAAAGAGACAATGTCTTGTGGTCCTTATAAAGGATCTACATTTCATTTGTCCCTTTTTTGAATTTTAAAAATATAAAAAAGAACAAAAATGGTCCTTTTTTTTTTGTGGTCCCATGGATTTGGTGTACCCTGAGTTGTCATTTGCCCAGGTTGTCTACAAATAAAAATTTATTATAATTAATAATTTTAATTTGTATTAAAAAAAATTATGATTTATTGACCACCGTCATCTTAGCCTTCCATCCCTTGTCGGGACCTGAGAGACTTTTAACAACAAAGAGTTCGTACAGTCATTCAAGTTTGTCTCAAAATATTCGTCATTAAACTTTAAAAAGAAGTTCAATAATACCCTTACCGTTAGTTTGAGACATAAACGGTTAATATTTTGTTTAAAAAATACTCTTAAACTTTCAAAAATACCGAGTTTTCAAAAGTTTCATTAATAGCCGTGATGTCCCACATTGGTTGGAGAGGAGAACAAAACACCTTATATAAGGGTGTGGAAACTTTCCCATAGTAGACACGTTTTAAAGCCTTGAGGGGAAGCCCGAAAAGGAAAGCACAAAGAGGACAATATCTACTAGCGGTGGATTTGGGCCGTTACAAATGGTATCAGAGTCAGACATCGAACTATGCACCAGCGAAGAGACTGTTCCCCAAATGGGGTAGACACGAGACGGTGTGCTAGTAAGGACGCTGGCCCCAAAGGGGGGTGGATTTGGCGGAGATGGTCTCACATTGATTGAGGAAAGGAAAGAGTGTCAGCGACGTTGGGCCCCAAAGGGGGGTGGATAGTAATGTCCCATGTATGGTTGGGGATGAGAACAAAACATCCTTTACACGGGGGTGAAAACCTTCCCCTAACAAACTCGATTTAAAGCCTTGAGGGGAAGCCCAAAGATCTGGGCCGGAAACCTTCCCTTAACAGACTCGATTTAAAGCCTTGAGGGGAAGCCCAAAGATTTGGGCCGGAAACCTTCCCCTAAGAGACTCGATTTAAAGCCTTGAGGGGGAAGCTCAAAGATCTGGGCCGAGCGGTTTTCATCCAAACTAACCGTAAGGATATTTTTTAGATTTTTGAAAGTTTATGAGTATTTTTGAGATAAAGTTTAAAGTTTATGGGTATTTTTATTAATTAATATGGGACAAGGCAGGGATTTGGGCGAGTGTCAGAGACAAGGATGAGGACGTTCTGGAACGGAGATTCTTTGAATGGAATAACGAACGACCGTAACGGATATCAGCTCAATCTGAAAGAAGTTATGCAGAAGCTCTACAGCCTACAGAAAAGTGGGCTAATCCAACTAATCTTCACTCCCTCCCCGGATTGGACGGTATATAAAAAGCAACTAAAGCTCTCGAATAATCATCTCCAAATCGAATCATCATATCACGAAAAAGGAGACCGCTTTGAACTTTCGTCACAAGTTTCTTGCATACATTTATAAACCTAAAAGTTCTTAGAAATTCCTTTAGAATAAATAAAGCTCTAACCAAAGTTTTAAATATCGATCGTTGATAAAAACGTTATAACTTTAATTTTATAAAAACGTCCATGAAAATATCGATACTTTTTTATATAAAATTTCTTAATATTAATATTAAGTTCACATCGACAATATTTTTTTTTATATTTAATAAATTTATATATTACGATGGAATAATGATGTCAGACTCACGAACATATAGAAATATGGATGAAAATGTTGACAGAATTTAATATCATAGTTTTATGACATTTTATCACGTAGTCTATATTAGTCGATTGTTACGTAATTTAATCAAAATTTTATTATTATTTTTTATAAGATAAAGTTTACTAATATTTTTTTTATTTGACTTGGAAACATTCGAATGAAAAAAGACTTATTCTCTAGGTCAATAAGAGTCCACGGTCAATGTAGATAAAATACAACGAGTCATGCTTCTTACATGGGGTGAATGACATCATTATACACCTTATATATATATAGATAAAGTAAATGCTCGAGATTCGTATTTGAACCTCTAGTCTTTTGGTCAATGATACACGTGAATTACGGTTGAATTGTATTCATTTTGACGATAATACATATATAAAACTTTACAGTGAAGAAATTACGTTTTGACACGTGATGACCCACATTGGTTGGGGAGGAGAACAAACAACCCTTTATAAGTGTGTGGAAATCTTCCCCTAGTAGACGCGTTTTAAAGCCTTGAAGGGAGCCCGAAAGGGAAAGCCCAAAGATGACAATATCTGCTAGCGGTGGGCTTGGGTCGTTACATGAGTAGCATGGGACAAGTGGAATTTCGTGGTGCTAGGTGAACCGGTGAGTGTTGCAGTCGGAAGCACCACTAGCTTATATTTTGACCTGAGTAGCATGGTACATGTAGAATCGGGAGTATTGTAGTAAGAAGCACTACTAACTTACGTTTTGACCTGAGTAGCATGGTACATGTGGAATCCCGTATGACGTGAGTGCTGTAATAAGAAGTACCACTAACTTACATTTTGACACGAGTAGCATAGGACACATAGAATCTCGTGTGATGTAGAGCTAGGTGAACCGGTGAGTGTTGCAACTGGAAGCACTATTAACTTACGGTTTGATCTGAGTAGCATAGTACATGTGGAATCCCATATGACGTGAGTGCTGTAGTAAGAGGCACCACTAACTTACATTTTGACATGAGTAGCATGGGACACACGAAATCTCGTGTAATGTGGAGCTAGGTGAACTGGTGAGTGCTGCAACTGGAAGCACTACTAACTTACGTTTTGACCTGAGTAGCATGGTACATGTGGAATCCCGTATGACATGAGTGCTGTAACCAGAAGCAACCCTAACTTACATTTTGACCCGAGTAGTACAAGACACGTGGAATCCCGTGTAAATCAGAATACATTGTTACACTAAAAAAAAATATAGCTAACTTATTTGACTAACCAAAAAAAGAAAAGATTATTTATTTTATAAATAATCAAATAAAATTGAAGAATTTTATTTTTAACTATTAATTTCTAGACCTTTTTTTTCAATTTTCTCAAAATAAATGGTCCCTTGTAAGGAAGTAATTTGACCCTTTGACTTATCCAAAATTCCAAATAAAATTTCTTCCATTTACACAAGGAAATTTCATAGAATTTTAATTTTATCATTTTCATAATAATAATAATTAATTTCATTAATTTTTCATTTACTATTTAATTAATTTCTAAATAACTTTTTACCCATATTTAAAGATTAATTATATAAAAAAAAACCTTATTTATATATATATATTATTTTAAAAATTATAATATTATATTTCAGTGCTACGGGAACTAGCCATTTTTTACTTCAAAAATAATTTTGAAATGTTTGTGAAAGGTCAATGATAATATTATAAATTTTGAAATTACGGACAAAATTTATAATTATTTTGATAAGAAAATAGTATATATATATATATATATATATATATAAAACACGTACGAACGAGAATGTGAAAGGGGGCGGAAAAAGTTTTTTTCTTTTTTATGTTGGCTAAACGGGGATCGAAATTATATTATTTGTCCCTGACCGGGTCCCTTTCCCACCATCCCCTTATGTCCTTCCACCTAATATTATTATTTATATGTTATAGGTCAAAGTAGAGTCCATACAAAAATATTTAACACGAATAATATAATCACGTTGATATTTGTTTCATAAAGTAGCATAAAAAATATATTATTAGAAAAAGTTGGGTTAATCATTTTCTTCTTAAAATTAATAAAATTTTGCATTATAGTCGACAAAAAATTTATATTTATATGATAGATTATATTTTAAATCATATAAATTACGAGATAATTCATATAATTTTTTTTTAAAATATTTTTTTAAACTAATATAATATCTTAAAAACAAATCAAATTTATATATGTTTTTAATTAATTTCACACCATAAATAACTTACCATATTAGATTTTTGTTAAAAATCTATAAAATTAAATAAATTACATTTATATAAAAATCAAAATAAGGGTATAAAAGTAATTTCATGTCATAGCTTTCTACAAAATGTATACTTTAAACGTACGCTAGTAAAGAATAAACTTAGGCACCAAGATAAATTATAGCCACATGTCTACGAGCGAATAATTGCTTCATCGTCATAAAAGGAATCACGATGAGTCGACCTGAACAATTTTTTACAAGTCCTTGTAAAGTTATTAGACCGTGCATAAGACTGATCGATCGCCTAAAGCCTATCGACACGGTTAAGGAAGTTAACGACTTTCTTTTGTTTGGGTATCTTTTGAAATAGAATATTGACGGTTTAGGGCATGAAAAGTAACTTAGGTCATTACAGAAAAACTCGAACGACCTTCTACAAAAGGCCTCCTCGTGAACAGGTCGATAGGTAGAGAATAACTAAGGGCACAAATTAAATTATAGCCACATGTTTCCGAGCGAACAATAGCTTCCTCATCACAAAAGGAATCACGATGACTCGACCTGAATGACTTTTTACAAGTCCTCGTAAAGTTATTAGACCGTGCATAAGACTGATCGATCGCCTAAAGCCTAACGACATGGTTAAAGAAGTTAACGACTTTCTTTTGTTTGGGTATTTTTTTGAAATGAAATACTAACGGTTTACGACATGAAAAGTAACTTAGGTCATAGTTATAGAATAACTCGAACGACCTTCTACAAAACGTCTCCTCGTGAACAGGTCGGTAGGTAGAGAATACCTAAGGGCACAAATTAAATTATAGCCACAAGTTTGAGCGAACAAGTGCCCACTAATCACAACAAAACGACTAGACCCGAACAACTATTTACAGATGGTCGCATAGTCTTTATACCGAGCATAAGACTGATGATCGCTGAAAACCTAACAACACGGTTAAGAAAGTTGACGTCATTTTTTTTTTGTTGGGATAAGTTTAAATATTCAAACTCGAAATCTATTAGTCAAATTAAACGTATAAAGATGAAAATAATAATAGAATTTTTAGGAAATTTCGACCAAATTTCGAATATTGTACCAAACTATATCACTGTAGTAATAATAATAATAATAATAATAATAAATTTCCTTAAACATTCGATTAATTTCTCAAACACGCACAATCCATAAACGGTTAGGAAGGAAGCTACAGTGGAAGTTCGTGGCTTAATTTCTTTCCTATAAGAAGGAATTAAATCCGTGGGTTTCTTCAATCCAATTCATTTTCTGTTTGTTCATCCTTTGATTTCTTCATCAAAATCATTTTGTTGTTGCGTCCATGGCGTTGAGGTGCAGGAGAAGTGATGAGGTAGTTGAAGTTCTTAATCGTGAAGAACGCCTGGTTATGGCTAAAGCTCACAAACGGAGGTGGAAGATGGCCTTTGCCGCCATTTATTTCACCAGAGCTCTCATGTCTCTGACGAGGAAGGTCACTGACCGTAAATCCGGCGCTCTTTTGCGGTCGCTTTCGTTTGTTACTCTTGATGTGCAGGTTAATGATGATAGTACGGATTCTGGCGAGCAGCCGTGCATGGCAGGCTTTTTCGGCGTTGATCAGAAAGTTCTTAGTGAGATGGTGAGGGAGAAGGATTGTGAGTGTTTGAATCGATTTGGGGGCGTTGATGGACTGGCCAATCTTCTTAAAACTAATCCACATGACGGAATTTGTGCAACTGAGGATGACCTTAATTACAGAACAAACGCTTTTGGAACAAATACTTACTCGAAGCGCCACGGCAAAAGCTTCTTTAGGTTCGTGATTGAAGCGTTTAACGATACAACAATAATCATTCTATTGATTTGTGCAGTGCTTTCTTTGGGATTTGGTATCAAACAACATGGTTGGGATGATGGATGGTACGACGGTGGCAGCATTGTCATCGCCATATTTCTGGTGGTCGTCGTTTCCGCCGCTAGCAACTTCAAGCAATCGCGACAGTTCGAGAAACTTTCAAACGAGAGAGACGATATAAAAATCGAAGTCACCAGAGCCGGTCGACGCAAATCAGTATCGATATTCGAACTCCTTGTCGGAGACATCGTATATTTGAAGATCGGAGATCAGATTCCCGCGGACGGAGTGTTCCTCGATGGACATTCGCTGAAGATCGACGAATCGAGTATGACTGGAGAGAGCGAACACGCTGAAGTAAATCACGAAATTAATCCGTTTCTGCTATCAGGAACCAAAGTGAACGATGGATTTGGTGTGATGATGGTGACTTCTGTGGGAATGAACACAGCCTGGGGAGAAATGATGAGTTCAATTAGAAGGGAAATTAATGAGGAAACTCCACTGCAAGCTCGTCTGAACAAGATGACCGCCATTATCGGGAAGCTAGGACTGACGGTCGCAGTGGTGGTGCTTCTTGTTCTTCTGGCTCGCTATTTCACTGGTAGCACCGGCGAGTTCAATGGAAGCAAGACGAGGTTCGATGATGTTATGAATGCAGTTCTTGGCATGGTTGCGGCGGCTGTTACAATCGTTGTGGTGGCGATTCCGGAAGGTTTGCCTCTAGCTGTTACTTTAACTTTAGCTTACTCCATGAAAAAGATGATGGCGGATAATGCAATGGTTCGGAAACTCTCTGCTTGTGAGACCATGGGCTCAGCAACAACAATTTGTACCGATAAAACTGGTACCCTTACTTTGAATCAGATGAAAGTTACAGAGTTTTGGATTGGGGAAGATAAAATTATGAACACAGATTATTCCAATTCAAGGATTAGCAGTAAGGTTGTTGAATTACTGCACCAAGCAGTTGGATTGAACACAACTGGTAGTATTCAAACACCAGCTTCTTCATTACCTCTAGAAATCTTCGGGAGTCCGACCGAGAAAGCGATACTTTCGTGGGCGGTATTCGACCTGGATTTGAACTTGGATGAACTGAAGAAACAACATGAGATGATCCTGGTAGAGACTTTCAGTTCAGAGAAGAAGAGAAGCGGAGTTTTGACACGACGACATGGGACGAGGCTTGTTAATACACACTGGAAAGGAGCAGCAGAGATGATATTGGCTATGTGTTCATATTACTATGAGAAACAAGGAACAGCTAGAGCCATTGATGGTGAAATGAGAAGACAATTGACTGAAATAATCACAGCCATGGCAGAAAAAAGCCTGCGATGCATAGCTTTTGCTCACAAGTCGAATGAAGACGACGATATCCGAGACGTTCCTGCAAAACTCGACGAATCGGAGTTGACATTACTGGGAATAGTTGGTTTGAAGGATCCTTGCAGGCCAGGAGCTAGAGAAGCTGTGGAATCATGTAGAGCTGCTGGAGTGAGTATCAAAATGGTGACAGGTGATAATCTACACACAGCAACAGCCATAGCAATTGAATGTGGAATACTAAATCCCGATGACGACGCTATGAACAGCGAAGTAGTTGTCGAGGGCGTAAAATTTAGAAACTACACACCTGAGGAGAGGCTCGAAAAGATTGGGACCATCCGAGTGATGGCTAGATCTTCCCCATTTGACAAGCTTCTAATGGTACAATGCTTGAAGAATCAAGGCCATGTAGTGGCAGTCACCGGGGATGGAACAAATGATGCCCCAGCTCTTCACGAGGCTGACATTGGCCTTTCCATGGGAATTCAAGGAACAGAAGTGGCAAAGGAGAGCTCCGACATCGTCATCTTAGACGATAACTTTACGTCGGTCGTCACCGTCTTGAAATGGGGAAGATGTGTTTACAACAACATTCAAAAGTTCATTCAATTTCAGCTCACTGTGAACATTGCAGCATTAGTCATCAACTTCATCGCCGCTGTCTCGTCTGGTAAAGTCCCGCTAACAGCGGTACAGCTACTATGGGTGAATCTCATCATGGACACCATGGGAGCTTTAGCCTTAGCTACTGAGCTACCCACCAACGATCTCATGACGAAAACGCCAGTCGGTCGATCCAATCCATTAGTAACGAAAATCATGTGGAGGAATCTCATAACTCAGGCTGTGTATCAAGTGACAGTCTTGCTGGTTTTGGAATTTAAAGGAAGTTCCATCTTCAATGTCAATGAGAAGGTTAAGAGCACACTGATCTTCAACACTTTTGTTCTATGCCAAATCTTCAATGAGTTCAATGCAAGGAAGCTGGAGAAGAAGAACATATTTGAAGGGCTACACAAAAGCAAGCTGTTTTTGGCAATAATTGTGATAACCTTAGCTTTTCAAGTGGTAATGGTTGAGGTTTTGGGAAGGTTTGCCAATACATCGAGGTTGAATTGGGGCCAGTGGGGGGCATGTCTTGGCATAGCAGCTTTGTCTTGGCCAATTGGATGGCTATCCAAGTTGATACCAGTTTCAGCCCTGCAGCTTCCATGGGGAAGAAACTCAGCACAATAAAACTTCCATCAACACAATCAGGTCCAGTATGTCAATTTGTTTTCTCTAGTAGAATTAACCCTAACTTAGCAATATCTTTAATCAATATAGCAAAAATGTCATTTGGTTTATGAGTTTATAATTGATAAAAGTTAATATAGCTCGTGTTTATATAGCTTGAAGAGTTAACAACCCTAACTAAAACATAGGGTCGACTTCTTAACTTCGAGTTGCACGAGCCTAGCTTAGAAGTCATCCGTCTAGCTACTTCAAAGCAAATGAATATAAGACTATACTTTAAGAACTTATCTAGTCGAGAATATGTCTTGACCAGTTGAATTATGCCATAAAAATGGTCCCACGAATTAGAATCTTCGCCTAATCTGCCAAAACTCAGAACATGAATGGGAAACAAACAAGTTTTTATTAATCGAATCTCTATAAAAGAAATCTGATGATAAGCAAGAGAGGAAAAAGGGTGGATCGAAGAACTGGGTGTGATGAATCTGTGCTCATTTTGATCATATTGAATGAAAATAAAATTAAAGAAAAATAAAAAGAAAATAAAAGAAATGGGGCCGATGGCTGACCTTTGATGGAGACGAGACACAGTCCTCTGGTTATTCCGATTTTTCTTTTTAGATTCAGTGATAGAGAAAGGAACAAACAATAATGCTAGAAACCTCTGTCTTTTTGTTGTTGTCAATCGATTAAACAAATGTACAAACTGTGTCCACACGTGTTATTAGGGCTATTCCTATTTTTCAATGCCTAGAAACCTAGTCTTTGTCTGTTGTCAATTGACTAAACAAATGTACAAATTGTGTCCACACGTGTGATGAGATTGATGGTCGAGATATTCTTAAATTAGCGTCTAAATTGTTTATTAATAGTTTACGACTTTAATTAATATAATAATAAATTACGATGTATATAAGTTACAAACAATTTTCATAATAATGTAGGATATAGTTGGTAGGGTATTATTATAACTCTATTTTTTTTTGGGTTGGACTGGTTGGCCCTGAAACGCCTTGGTAGCACTTTTTTAGTGCTTATTTATGCAGACTTCTGAAGCTGGCTGAGGAGTTGAGTATCCAAATACCGAAGTGAAACTGGGAAATCAAGGAATCGAGGTAAGTCCCCATTTAAATTTTCCCGTTTCCATTATAAATTTTGTCGTAGAAACTGTTTTTGATCGGTGGAAATGGAAGCATTATCCTTCAAAATCTCTCCTCATGGTCCCTTATGTTGACTTCTAGAGCTGAACAGTCTGCTAATTTGATCAACTGCTAGGTTTTTGCTTACTCAGATCTTGAAAATGG
>NW_019646519.1:56526-61195 GCF_002806865.2 Cucurbita pepo subsp. pepo
GGGTTTCTCCTCAAGGTTTTTAAAACGTTTCTGTTTGGGAGAGGTTTCTACATCCTTATACAGAATGTTTCGTTTTCCTCCCTAATCGATGTGGGATCTCACAATCCACCCCCTTGGGGCCAGCGTCCTTGCTGGCACACCACTCAGTGTTGGCTTTGATACCATTTGTAACAGCCCAAGCCCACCGCTAGCAGATGACCCATCGTCCTCGTTGACACACCACCCGATGTCTAGCTCTGATACCATTTGTAACAGCCCAAGCCCACCGCTAGCATATATTGTCCTCTATGGGCTTACCCTTTTGGGCTTCCCCTCAAGGTTTTAAAACACATCTACAAGAGAGGTTTTCATACCCTTATAAGGAATGATTCATTTCCTCTCTTCAACCGATGTGGGATCTCACACACTTGTTCCCCTCGCCAATCAATGTGGGATCTCACAATCCACCACTCCTTTGGGGCCAACGTCCACGCTGGCACTCGTTCATCTCCAATCGATGTGGGATCTCAGAGCTTAACTTTCCTCTTTCCCACTCCCTCTATTTATAACCAAAAGCCGTAACAACTATTCCTAATTTCCTTCTAATGCCATTCCTATCAGTATGATTTGATATTTTAAACCCAGATTCTCCCAACAACTGTGATTTATTAAGTTCAAAGCTAGGAACTACAGTTTGGCTTTATTGTATTTGGTAGTAAGAAATAATTGTTCCATCAATGTTCAAATCTTGGACTCTAAATCTACACCTCTTGAGTGGCCCTATCCATGTTTTGCATCTGTATCTTGATCACTGGTTGGATTCACCCATTGGTAACTGAATCTCTTCAAGGAGTAGAGAACCATAATTTCTTTACTTTGTAAGCTTCGTTTGATAACCTTTTTGACTTTTGGTTTTTTGTTTTTGAAAATTAACTGTTCTATCTATCAGTTTCTTTGTTTTTTCAAAATCCAAACTAAAATTTGAAGATTAAATAGAATAGTTTGTAAAAACTTGTTTTAGTTTTTGGAGTTTGGCTAAGAATTCAAACGTTTTCTAAGAAAAAATAAAAACATACGGTAAAGAAATGATGAGAAAACAAGTATAAATTTCAAAAACAAAGAACAAAAAACGAAAAAAATCAAATAATTATGAAATGAGACCTAAATGATTAGCTTTTGCCTTGTTACATAGCTTGTTTTTCTCGTTTTTATGCCTATGCTGCTGTCATATTTTTCCTTTGCTAAATAAGAGGACATTGCCCCTTGATTGTTTTGTAGAAATCTAGGGATAGGTATTGTTCCTTACAGCCCCCTCGGTCGAGGCTTCTTTGCCGGTAAAGCCGTTGCGGAAAGTTTGCCTGCTGAGAGCCTATTGGTATCTAATTTGCACTATTTCTCTCTCAGTTAGGGTTTAATAATGCTTTGATTAGGACATTTCTTTTTTTTTTTGAGACGATGGTAAGATCAGTCTGAAGTAAATTTCAAAACTCGTGTCTAATCTCTTCTTTTCTTAGAGCTTGCATCCTCGATTCATCGAAGAAAACTTGGAGAAGAACAAGTGCTTTTACACACGAATAGAGAAGCTTGCTGAAAAGCACCATTGCTCTCCTGCTCAACTTTCTCTTGCATGGGTTCTCCAACAAGGAGATGACGTTGTTCCAATTCCAGGTGATCCTCAAACCATCTTTTGACTAACTTAGTCTCGTTCTTGTCTAAATATTAGTTGATTTGGTTAGAAGTAGTAGACCCGTGGTGAGTCAGCAAATCGGGCCTACGGTTCTAATGATTCTGTAGATACAGAAAGAGCTTCACTGATTGCTCGGTTTTCTATTTCTTTTTTCAGAAAATCGATATTAAAACGTTAACTTTAGGCTTTGTGAATTAAGGACTCATATTATTCTCTTTCCTCGACTTTGGTTCTCTCTCCTAGTTTTCAATAACACAGAAACTTGCTTGGTCAGGTTTTCCTTTTATTTGAATTCGTAGAGTAGGCAGAGACCCAACTATACGATCGGAGTTTAGACATGTAAACCATGGGCCCCCCGAATATCCATCATCAACCAACCCCCTTTCCTAGCTAAGAAGTAGAGAAGGACCTAAGAACTAAATAAACAAAGCCGTAAAAGTTTCGTGACTAAATTTATAATTTTACGGAAGTTATAGCACAAGAACAAAGATGGGAAATCTTTCATAAACCTATCAATTTTGAGCTATCTTCTACCTGCTGCATACAAATTCCCGTACAGATACTTTTTTTTTTTTTTCAGGACTTGTTCTTGTCCTTTTTTGTTACTAGGCACAACCAAGATAAAAAATTTGGAGCAGAACATCGGTTCCTTGACAGTGAAGCTCGACAAAGACGACCTGAACGAGATTTCTGAGGCAGTACCCGAAAGCGAGGTAGCTGGAAATAGAAATTATGATAGCTTGATGTATGCAACATGGAAATATGCTAACACACCTCCAAAAATGAATGACATCTGAACCTGAGACATTCAAAGGTTTGCGTACACCTTAATGATGGTTCTACAAGATTTGGACAAAAGGAGTTCAACTTATTTTACCATCATTTTCAATAAATGTATGAAGAGTTCTATAAATGATGTTGTTTATCAGGGATAGATGTACTGTGAACATTGATAACAGGTTACCGAGTAATGTTTTGAGATAGCTCCCAAGATCTTCGGTTCACGCTCATAGGTATAAAACTTGAAAGGGCTTCTCTTAAGGGGTTACCGAGTAATTGGTTCACCTAAGAGGAACCAAGTAATGTTTTGAGATAGCTCCCAAGATCTTCAATTCACACTCGTAGGTAGAAAACTTGAAAGGGGTTCGCTTAAGGAGTTATCGTATAATCGGTTCACCCAAGAGGTTACCGAGTAATTGGTACACTCATAGGCTAACACCAAAGTTTGAAATCAAGTAAAAATTATGTCATTTTGTTTTGTCTAGTAGAATTAACCATAACTTAGCAATATCTTTTATCAATATAGCAAAAATGTCATTTGGTTTATGAGTTTAATTGGTAAAAATTAATATAGCTCGTGTTTATATAGCTTGGATTTAGGCAACTTGAGTTTATATAGCTCGTAGAGTTAACAACCCTAACTAAATCATATGCCGACTTCTAAACTTTTAGTTGCACAAGTCTAGCTTAGAAGTCATCCGTCTAGCTACTTCAAAGCAAATGAATATAAGACTGTACTTTAGGGACTTATCTAGTCGAGAATATATGTCTTGACCAGTTGATCTAAACTTTAAAGACCCACGAATTAGCTCGAGAATTGCTCGATTGAAAAAGTAATATATGTAATTTCGACTTAGAGATTTGAATCTTCGCCGAATCTGCCAAAACTCAAAACATTATTGGGAAACAAACTAAGTTTTTATTAATCGAATCTCTATAAAGGAAATCTGATAAGCAAGAGAGGCAAAAGGGTGGATCGAAGAACTGGGTGCGATGAATCTGTGCTCATTTTGATCATAGTGAATGAAAATAAAATTAAAGAAAATAAAAGAAATGGGGCCGAGGGCTGACCTTTGATGGAGACGAGACACAGTCCTCTGGTTATTCCGATTTTTCTTTTTTGCTTCAGCGATAGAGAAAGGAACAAAAAATAATGCCTAGAAACCTGTCTTTTTTTAGTTGTCAGTCGATTAAACAAATGTACAAATTGTGTCCACACGTGTGATGAGATTGATGGTCGAGATATTCTTAAATTAGTGTCTAAATTGTTTATTAATAGCTTACAAGTTTAATTAATATAATGATAAGTTACAATGTATCTTTAGTATAAAAAAATTTCTTAATTTTTGGGACAGGTTGGCAGCATTTTTTAGTGCGCAGACTTCTGAAACTGGCTGATGGGTTGAGTATCCAAATACCGAAGTGAAACAGGGAAATCAAGGAATCAAGGTAAGTCCCCATTTTAATTTTCCCGTTTCCATTACAAATTTTGTCGTAGAAACTGTTCTTGATCGGTGGAAATGGAAGCATTATAGTCCCTTAGGTTGACTTCTACAGCTAAACAGTCTGTGCTAATCTTATCAACTGCTAGGTTTTTGCTTACTCAGATCTTGAAAATGGTTGAGAGAATTTAGTAATTGGAAGGAAAACAAAAATCCCTTCTAGTGGGGTTAACCCTTTAGTACGTACTAAATATTATATATGTTCCAATTTGAAGTGAAAGACTGTGATGTAAGCAATGATGAATAAGATGTCCAAAATATATATATATATATATGTAAGATCCCACGTTGGTTGGGAGGAAAATGAAACCTTTTCCTACTAGACGCGTTTTAAAAACTTTGATGGGAAGCCCGGAAGGGAAAGTCCAAAGAGGACAATATTTGCTAGCGGTGGACCTGGGCCGTTACAAATGGTATCAGAGTCAGACACTGGGCGACGTGTCAGTGGGTAGGCTGAGCCCTTAAGGGGGTGGACATGAGGCGATGTGCCAGCAAGGATGCTGGGACCCCGAAGGGGGTGGATTTGGTGGGGTCCACATCGATTGGATGTGCCAGCAGGAAGGCTGAGCCCTGAAAGAGGTGGACATCAGGCGATGTGCTAGTAAGGATGATGGGCCCGAAAAGAGGGTGGATTGTAAGATCCCACATCGGTTGGTGAGGAGAACGAAACACATTTTATAAGGGTGTGAGAACCTTTCCCTAGTAGACACGTTTTAAAAAC
>NW_019646519.1:64125-66303 GCF_002806865.2 Cucurbita pepo subsp. pepo
TTGTTGCAGCTTCTTTTCTGGTTTAAACAATCATTCAGGTACTTGCCTTGGACGACTGTATTGGATGGATTATTAAACTGCAATTACTTTGAGAGTCAAGTTGTAATCCTTGGTCAATATGCTTCTATGGTTCTTTATGGATGTAACCTGAATCATGTGATGCACTAACATCATTGGTTTATGAAACTTCTGATTTAATTTATTACTTTTAAAGGTGGGTTAATGCACCTTCTTGTGAACATTGTGGAGATGCAACAACATTTCAAGATATGGGCGATCCACTTCCTTCAGAACTTCAGTTTGGCGCTAACCGAGTTGAAGTATATGGGTATGTGGAATGCTTTTGGTTAGGCTTATGCTTCTGGATTCATCATTCTATATTGCTAGATTTCTTCTCTGTTTTATTACACAGTTATGATTATGTAAACTATATTCTTTGCCAAACTATGAAGAAAACTGGGCATAATGAATTGTTTTCTTTTTTCCTGCTACTTAACAATTTCTCTGCCCCTATGCCCATGATCTTATTGAGTGGTGTGCTAATTAACATCATGTTAATCTTTGATGATGACTAATAATTTTTCACATTAAAATAAATAGTCATGAAGATGAATATGCTGTATTTTATTTTCATATCCTTCTTTAAATAGGTTAGTACTGCAGGTTGCAATTATCCTGCTTATGCTACTTTTGGGTTAAAAGTTCAATAACTAATCATTTCTACGTTTTAGCATGCATGATACGGCAGATTTGAAGGGCATTGCTGNTACTAATCCGTTTTAGCATGCATGATACGGCAGATTTGAAGGGCATTGCTGCTGAACCTTTGCAATAGCATTTAGAAAACACGACGTCATATTATTTCTCAAAACCTGAATTGATTAACTAAGGCTGTTACAAGCGTTAATATACTTGGTCTCTATATTTCTTGTTCATTTCAGATTTTCTTACAGTCTTCAAGGATAACTTTTCTTCTTGTCTTTTGTGGCTCTGTGCGATTCACGGCCTCCTCTTGGAGTGCAGTTTCCAATTGTTTTTCTGTAACAACACATTTTTTATAAATGTTGGTTGAAAGGAATTTTTGTATTAGTTGGTTGTGTCAGGGGGTTCTCTACTGGCGATCCTAGGTGTTCTTTTTCCATGTATTATATAAATCCTATCCATTTATCGAGAGGTGGAGACCTATAGATTCCAATCTTTTGGTGAGCCACTCTCCAAGAGCTCCCAACAATAGAAGCTTCTCTGTTTTTACCTTTTCCTTGCAAATCTTTTTACCTTGCATGAGAACTTTTCTCATTCAAGCTCTCTCCAACGAGTTTCATTAAGCCTTACTTAGGGGTTGTGCCTTGCAAGTCTATTAAGAGCGAGTTGATCTTTTAGAATAATTAAAAATGCTTTAACTAATGAAAATCACTTTTTGCTGGTACATTGCCAACAGTGCATTCGAAAATTCTAACATTTAAATTGCTTATAGGTTCAACATTTAACTAGTGTTGTTTCCAAAAGTGTTGTACTACAAGTACTCTTAATAGTTATCCCAAACTCACTCTAATTGTCACGTTGGCAATATCTTCAAGAGCCACTCCGGTGGTAGGGAGCTTTATTATCTATTCTATTATAGCCAAGATGAAACCAGGATAATTTCCCTTCACTTTGACCCATGCCTTTTTGGATAAAGTTCATTTACACAAACTAAGCATTTTTTACGATTTTGAAGGTTTAGGTTTTGCCTGGTTCCCATTATCAAGAAAATTTTCCTACTTTTTCCATCTCTTCGAGTAGTGGTCATCTTCAAATCATCTTTTCTGCATTATTATCAATCGTCATTTATGATTGTCTCTTTTTTATTTCAGTTCTTCTCAATCCACATCAAATAGTTGTCACTGATATGTTTCCAAAAAGATCTGATTGTCAGGAAGGAAGTTTTCTAAAACATTCACAAAGCAAAATAGTCCTTAGAAAGAGTATGTTATTACTCTTGTCACCCATAGACAACCAAAACAAAATAAGCACAATGTCAGTCTTCCACAGTGAACTAACCTAACTAAAAGAAAAGAAACACCTAATGGCTACCAGAACAATGCAGGAATGATAAGAAGGAACTTGTACAGAATTCTATGCTGAGCTAAACAAGCAAATATATTATGTGCTTGTGTTCTCACTCTCTAAATTAAAGGT
>NW_019646519.1:67784-77156 GCF_002806865.2 Cucurbita pepo subsp. pepo
CTTCCCCCACCATTTTTGTTGTAGTAGTTTTATATTAGTGAGCCTTTAAAATATGCTGTTGACTGCTATTTTTAATCAGATGGATGCATCTAGATCCCTGTGAAGGAGTATATGATCAACCATTGTTGTATGAAATGGGGTACTTATTCTTTTATCACTTCATTACAATAGGAAGCCTTTATTGACCAAAAGTAATTGTCTACTCAGCAGAGTTCAATTTTATTTGTTTCTATTTGCAGGTGGAACAAGAAATTAAATTATGTCATTGCTTTTTCTATAGATGGAGTTCGTGATGTCACTAAATACTACACGAGGAAATGGATTGAGGTATTAAGTAACCACGATATGTTTGTTCCACAATGCAATTCCAACTCTTCTTCCAAAGAAAAAGAGGGGAAAAAAAAAAGAAGATATGAATGTTGTCATATGTGTAAATTTCTTGCCATTTCTTGTTAACCGATGCATGTGAAAAACATAGGTTTTACCTCGAAGAGATATTATCAGAGAAGAGATATTGTCAAACTTGCTTGCAGAAAAGACAAGACAATGTCGATCAACCTTTACATCTCAATTACTGTCTGAACTTGAAGATCGCGATGAAAAAGAAAAGCAAGCAAGAGAAATAGACACCGACGCTATGGACAATTCTTCAGTTTCATTACCTGGAAGACAAAGTGGAGACAAGGAGTGGCGCAAATCAAGGTTGGAGATTGACTCTGATGAGGAGTGCTCTTTGAGTTCTTCTGCATGTCCTGTTCGTAAATGTGCGGATGAGCACGTGACAAGGATTTATGAGGGATTTCAATCTATTCTATCTCGACTTCTGGATGAAGAATTTTCCAAGTCTACAGCTATAGAAGCACTGGTATTTATTCAAGGGATTGTAACTAATCTCAAGAAATCTTCCTTTAGAACAAGAAGGGTTTTGGTAGATTCAGACTCAGATGAGATGAAAACCCTTTTGCATCGGTTGTTTCCTTCCTTGAAGTATTTTCTTGGTGCTTTGTCACTAGACAGCAATCTGGACACTGATGGGAGGGTTCACATTTGGTTGGCTAGTGAGCCTGTTTATACATCTTTAGCATTGCCTGTTGTGCTAGATGCTCTTGAAGAAATTATACAAGATATTAACAAATGTGATAACTTTGATAGAGCCTTTCTATGTATTCCTCGTCTGAAGTTTAACAGAATGCATTCAGGCTCAGTCCTTGCAAGTGGCGAGGAACTTCCTTCTGGAATAGTAAGTTCTGTTTACCGTTGCTGATGATTTATTAGTTTAGGAAGCATGCGTCTTACAGATTTTGTTACTCTACACTTGGAAACTTGCAGGCAACGTCGGCATTTGATGGGATTCGTTCATCCAAATGGGAAGAGCCAAATGGTGCAAAAGGTATGTATTCGGCTCTCGAACAATAAGAACAATGCACATGAAACACAAACATAGCACAGTTTTTGTAACGGCCCAAGCCTACCGCTAGTAGATATTGTCCTTTTTAGGCTTTCCCTTTCAAGCTTCCCCTCAAGGTTTTTTAAACGCATTTGCTAGGGAAAGATTTTCACACTCATATAAAGGGTGTTCGTTCTCCTCCCCAACCGATGTGGGATCTAAACCGTTTTCCTAGGTGGTTTTTTATAATTATATATCTATTTTATAAAAAGATTGCTCATGTCTATGTTTTTAAGTTTCATTCTTTAAAACTCAACTGTCACAACAACTTCTTCTAGTTTGTTTTTGCGTTCATGTAATATGCTTCTGTACTTTTTCTTGTAGGTTGTTGGATCATATATAAGGTATTAGACAACAAGAAGGAAGAACTCGTTGCCTATGAGTTGATGTCCGCTAATGATGCGCCTGAAAGGGATCCGATGGATTGGTATTATTTTCAATGCAGTTAATCAAATATTACATTCTTTATTATAATATGCTTGCCTTATGTTTTCATTTTTTAAGTTATCTATATGAACAATTGATCAAGTTTTGTGTTTTTTCTTCATTTTTGGCATTCGTTCATTAGAATTTTTATGAGCTCACATTATTTTAGATTGGAATCCCAAATTTGGGATTCCTTTTGTGGACTTGTTCTTGTTGGTCTTTATACCGTCTTTCATATTTCTCACTGAAAAGATCAAAAACATATTTGGTGGTCTGTTTGACCATCAAGTCCGAAATAGGATTATAAAGTGGAGATAAAGAGAGGAAAGAAATTTTCTAAGATTATTTTTTTTCATGGTGATCTTACTTTTGGCCATTTGTGGAGGCAGGTTGGTTGAGGGAAGTGAAGATGGGGGAAGCAGTTGGCATCTTCTCGATGAACAAACAAATCAGATGTTTGACAACCGTTTTCAACGTAGGAGTTTCTTTGTTGCCAAAACTGGTTACTTATCAAATGCTTTCAGGTAAATCTTCGGGAAAAATTCACTTTTTACTCGCTTTCTATCAATCTTCTCGATGAATTAGATAAATTAGATGTTTGAGAATACTTTTGTTAATGAATTTTCAAACCAAATCAAAATAAAGGGCCGAAATTGCTCTATTCCAAGTTTAATATCTAAGTAGGTGTAAATTGATGAAATTGAAAGTATAGGATAAAAATTGATACAATTGAACAAGTTTACGAATAGATATGAATTTTTTTCCTTTTGTAAATTCTATTAAAACTTATAATTATAAGATTGAAGCACGATTACTTGCACTTCTCTAACTTGTAAAACATGGGTTCAGGTTTACATTCTTGACAGTTCGTGACATCGACTCGACATCAAAGTTCCAAATTGGTAGCATTGATTTGTATTCTCGCAAGTTTTAGCTCAATAAAAATGAGAGCTTCGAGATCCGTATGGTTCTCTTCAAGTTGGCCGAACAGAGTTCATAAGAAATCATGTGGTCGAGATGATTTTGAAGGTTTGCTGCAGTGTGTAAAGCGGATCTTCAATAATCAAAATTGTGGATCAGCAAGTATGTCTGATAGCGTTAATCCTATTTGATGAGCTAATTTATGGGTCAAAAATGAATCAAAAATGAATGTAAAAATTATGGTATCAAAATTATGGTATCAAAATTATGGTATATGTAAAAACTCATTTTAAACAAAAATTATGGTATCAAAATTTTGTCAAATAATCATTTAGGTTCATTTGATGTAAAAACTCAAATCCACCTAGCAGATATTGTCCTCTTTGTCCTCTTCAGGCAGAGGCAGATATTATTCTCTTTGGGCTTCCTCTTTGTCCTCTTCAGACTTCCTCTTTGTCCTCTTCAGACTTCCTCTCCACGTCTGCTAGGGAAGGTTTCCACATCCTTACAAAGGGTGTTTTGTTCTCCTCCCCAATTAATGTGGGACATCACAATCAACCCCCTTCGGGGCCCAGCGAACGCTGGCACTCATTCATTTCTCCAATCAATGTGGGACCACCACCAAATCTACCCACTTTGGGGGCCAGCGTCCTTATTGGCACATCGCCTCATGTCTACCCCCCTTCGAGGAACAGCCAGAAGGCTGTCACATCGTTCGGTGTTTGGCTTTGATATCATTTGTAATAACTCAGATCAATCGCTAGCTGATATTGTCCTCTTTGGGCTTCTTCTCAAGGCTTTAAAACGTGCCTACTAGGGGAAGGTTTCTATACCCGTATAAAGGGTGTTTTGTTCTCCTCTCCAACCAATGTGGGACATCACATTTGCTAAATTTGATTTTCTAAAATTGTACTTAGTTTTTTCATCCTTTCACCATAATCTAATGTATTTTATTAAGAAAATCATCCTTTCACTATAATCTAGTGATCCTTGATAACAATATGTTCCGGAGTCTTGCAATCTATCCTGCTTCTATATTCACCTATCAAAGCACTAATAACAAAATCTTAACCTCCAAATATACTATCAAACAAGCTCTACTTTCTGGATCCATTAGCAGTTTTTGAGCTTTTCCCCCTTTTTCAGAGAAATTCTCACATAAGATGATGATCTTAAAGGGTCATTCATTAGTATGGTTGGATCAACCTTAATGAGAACAAATAACTCATAAGTTTGAGCACCATACATAAACCAATATGCCCCTTGTATTCTCAACCATGTCCAAGCAGAGCTAAGAGTCAGAGAATTTATCACCATCAAATTACCTAAAATAATGTGCAAAGATGTGAAATATTGAATGAACTACGCATCGCCATCAAATAAACAGATGTAACTCATCAAAATTCCAGGATATGACATCGAAATCTATTATAAGTTGGTTCTTATCTTCAAAGCAAATTGATCTTTGATATCAATTACTCACAATCTTTGATTCGTGTCTTGTTGCATTCAGTGGTCCTCGATCTTCTTCAGACCCTTCATGTCTGTTGTTTCAACCCTGCATAACAGATCAGTAATACTTTCAACATTTCGCCAAGCATAAAGAAAAAATGGAATGGAGTTGAATGCCGTTCTCCCTCTATTCCTATCCCACCATGGGTGGGATTGTGCAATATAAGTTCGGATTATAATACACGAGATGGTCGACATAGTTCATGGATGACTGACCATAGTTTGTACTTTGATGCTGTCCCCTAAAGCATAATACATGCATCACTCATTGTGGAATAAAATACGAAAAACAGAACTCGAGAGGATTATCCATTATATAAGTACTACCTTTGCTGATAAGAAAATAATCTATAAAAGAAGTGATGAGATTTAAAATCTTTGTTAGCCAACATCAAGTAATGATGAAAATGGCAAAACTCTGGTATGAAATTTCCGAAGATGAACTAATCAGAGCATTGGTTAGTGGATAAAATACCTATTACTTTTTTGGAAGATGAAGGTCTAATCTTCAACCCCACATTTGTTCAAATCAAATGTCCAAGAGAGGAGCATTTTCAGATGCACACTCCCAAGTCTATACTATAATGGTCATTTCACAAAAGTAGTTTGAAGTTTGTGATAAAGACTACTGACATAAGTGATGCCTAATTGATATTCTTTTCAAAAGATCTTCCTACATCATAAATAATGTCACTCTAGGCTCTGACCGATTCCAGAATGGTATATGTCACAGAGCCGAGCAAATGATCAAGCAGTTAATTGTTGGTTGTTAGTTAGCCTCCAACAACAGCCCAAGCCCACCGCTAACAGATATTGTCCGCTTTGGCCCATTACGTATCACCATCAGCCTTACGGTTTTAAAACGCGTCTACTAGGGAGAGGTTTCCACACCCTTATAAAGAATGTTTCATTCTCCTCTCTAACCGACGTGAGATCTCACACAGCTGCACTTAACATCCCAACAATAAGATAGTGATGCTAGCAACTGCATGTAGTTGGTAGATATGCAAAGAAGGGAGAGCTAATCTATGATGAAAGAGCTCCCAAATGCTTGGACATTTTAAAACACCATTCTATAAGTCAATAAGGACAAGCTACCTTGAGATCTGAGACAAATGACAAACCCTTCATAAACTCTCTCTCTCTCTCTCTCTCTCTCTCTCGCAAACCCAACATAGAAGATCCAACTGTATACGTCCATCCAACCTTACCCCCTCGTCAGGGCACACAAATGCTATTATAAGATTGATTACTTATCAACCCAAATTCTACACTGAAGACTGAAGACCTTGAGAACAATTGCAAGTGGGGTGTGCTCTAATCCATTTGGATATGGCTCATATGCAATCGCTCAGTCATAGACAAAGTAATTTAATTATAAACTCGCCTTATCTAAGCTTATTGATCGTGGAATAGAGTAATTCAGTTAAAACATAGCAAAGGAAGAAGAGAAGACAAAAATAACTCAAATGAAATATAATGTTAATTGTTAAAAAAAAACTTACGTTGTTCCATACAAGGCAATCTTTTGAACTTTTGTAGTATCAGCACCAGATTGGTTGTCCTCTATAAAAATTGTCAAGCTGATAAAGATTCAAATTATTCAGAACAATCAACTGATACTTTCAATATACGATCTAATTGAAGACAAATAAAAATGACTCACCTGCGAACATTTTGAAATTTCACGTACTTAACAACTTCTGGCTTTCCCTACAAAGCATAGCAACAAAACAATGCTGTCCTAATTCCTGTGTATAGTCTCTCCTAGAGAGTTTCCATTTTTGTGATGAGATACAGATACAAGTATGGAAAATCTACCGTAAGATTATCTGGGGAAAGTACAATCGTGTCACTTGGAGGGTAGTCATTGACGTTGCTACAACAAACATGAAATAGACTATCCTCAACTGATAATATTCAGAAAATACTTGCACTAAATATCAACTAAAGAACACAATTAGTTTACCCAAATCCCATGTTCTCCTTGTTTGAGAAAAGCTTTACAGTCCTAGGGCCTGGAGAACAACCTCAATGTTAGAATCCTGCGATTAGTTATTAAGCAGAATAAAAGAGAGCAATCGTTCTTGGTTAGGTGATCGCAACATTCCATTGCAGTAATTTTCCATTTAATAAGAGATATTACAATGTATTTGTTTGACTAGAAAGATATAGAGGCACGAGAGAAACCAAAGGGCAGGAATGGTTAGAATTCGACATCCTCCCACAGCCAAGAATTACTAAAAAAAGAACTTCTCAATTGGCTGGGACTAAGAGAAGAGAAGTTCACAAAAGTTTTGATAGAAAACCAAGAAAGCAGAGTTATACACCCCCAAATTCAAGGTTGTCTTTCTTTCTAACCCTGAGAAATTTTCTGTTTCTCTGTTTATAGTCCATTACTCCATCACCACAGCAAAAAAACTGTAGACGCAGTAACAAGGGATTTACAAGACTAGAGCACAGGAGGGACAAGGGAAAGGGAGTGAACAACCCAAAAAAAAAAAACAAATAAGTAAGACTTTAAAATGTAATGATCATACCCCATTGGCCACGTTGGACATGTAAGACATGTTAAAAAAAAATATGCCAATAGATTAGATGAACTATAATTATACATGAAAAGCAATACTGAAATAGGAATATCCAGAAGAAAATAAACCAATTAGAACTAATAAAAGGTGTAATAGAATACTTGCCTTCCTCTTCAGGTCCCTTGATGACCAAGGAATGCAATTTAATGACTTGGTTAAAAGGTATGTACATTAAAATCTGCTCATCCGCATCACTCTCCAAAAGCAAGCTATCATTATCCCTACAAGTCTATTTTAAGAGAAAAGTTGCTTCAAACCCTCGGTATAATAATTTCCCTTGGCTGTTGGGAAGAAATTACAGGGAAAAAGAGATGCCTATTTTATCATGAAAATTTTCTTTTAGGTCAAAAATACCATTTTGACCCCAGAATTTGATACTTGTTTTATTTTAGTCTTATGTACTTTCAAATGTAATAATGTAGTCTCCGTCTTCTAGTAAATCTTAAAATTAGTCCCTATATTGTTCATGATTAACTTTCTCAACAAAAAAAATAATAATAATAATAATAAAAGATACTCACAATGTTGAAAAGATACTCACAATGTCTTTCCTTTAATAAAAATTATTATTTTACCATTCAAATTAATAATGACTAAATTAATTCTACATTCGAAAGTATAGGAACTAAAATGGAACAAGTGTCAAATTACATGGACCAAAAATGGTATTTTAGCCTCTTGCATTATATAATACATCAACTTTTAATGAGCTGAATGAATACACAAAAGGAGTGGCATAAAAAATAGACCCAAACAGATAAGTCTATAAACAAAAACTTGAAACAAAATTACAGTAGGTTGGTTCAATGGTTAAGAATAAAAAGATAAAGAGAACGCCACAAGAGATTAAAATTTTCCAAACTCCAAACCTCTTCCAAGACTTCGGTACCCTCGAAATACTTTATTTCTCGCAATCCATAGATTCAACAAAATAGTGAGAAAATTGCTTGCCACTGAATCAGACCCTTATTATGGAAAATTGGGTTAATAAGCACCTTCGCCACCATATCCCACAACCTTCGGGAGTAGCTACACTGACTCCAAACATGTGAAAAAATCAACTCTAAAGTTTCACGAAAAAGTGACATCTCTATAGCAAATGATCTTTTTTCAGACAAAGATGAAGGCTTCTAGATAAAGTCTATGGTGTGTGTCTAATCCTCCCAAAGAAACCAGCCAGGTGAAAAACCTAGATTTTAGCCTTCGAAATCAGAGTGAAAGAGGGGGATGGGGAGAAGGGTAAAAAAACAAAAGATGTCAGATGGCTGAAGAACCCAACTATGCGTATTACTAAAAATGGAGATAATATTAGGATAAATCTCGACTCAATATCACAAAGATATCTTCTAAAATGAAAATGAAAATGAAAATGAAAATGAAAATCAAGTGGAAGGAAGGAAGTTCATTACGAATTATCAATGAATTGACCAACATCTCTTTCAAAGGGAAATATTATAAAGACGAGAAGAGAATTTTGAAAGACGTTGATACCGGCCCAAAATTCTTCCCATAAACGAATGCAAGCCCTGCTCCCCACAGAGAATTTAATGTAGTTGATAAAGCTCGGTATGCAATAGAAAATGGCTTTCCAATGACTTTTGATATGTCTTTAGTTCAGAGACCACAGACGTGACCCACCCCTGAAGTTGACAGTCATGCTAACAATAATCATACGCCATAAAGAATAAGACCCTAAAAGAAAGCGGCATAGCCACTTGGCCTAAGAGAGCTAAGCTCATATTCACCAACTTCCATATAGCTAGCCAGACATTTTAACGTGGCAAGAGTGCCCGTGCCCAACATGTGTTGGACACTTCGACACTTTAAAACTTATTAAACATATATCGGACACTTGTTAGCACAACAGATATGTGTTAAAAAATACGAGCTGTACAAAGTCAATACACTTCCAATATTTGTTAGACACATATTGAGAACTCATTAAGTATACACCATTCCCACATAAAGTCTCAAGAAGATATTAAAATCAAAAGATTTACAATTAGAAGAAAAGAGAGAAGAAAATTATATTCTGCAAGAAAGCTAGTCTAACTCAGCATCATCTTTAACTTCAATAATTCAGCCATGTGAAGAAAATCAAAAAACTACAACGAAGTACATGCAACTGATAAACAGCTCTGGTCAAAATATTAACAAACAGCACCTGGCTAAGAGCATTTGTAAAAGTGTGACTGAAATTCTGGTTAAGGCACTCGATACCAGACCAGTTAATGAAGTCGGACAGATCAACCTGGTTAAAAACGAAGCATCAGTATGAAAGAAAACTAAGCTTAAAGCAATAAAATCCTAATACTCCTGTACTCAAAACTCATTCGCTAGATTCAAGCATTAACATCATCTTTCATCATTTCTCGAAACTTCAACAAGAATTTGTGAATCAAACACCTCAAAAACCTGCATCACTCACCTGATTCCGATGAATGGCGGTTGCAGATGCGGCAGCCATGGCTAATC
>NW_019646519.1:77782-85881 GCF_002806865.2 Cucurbita pepo subsp. pepo
TATGCAACTATGTTCGAGTCAGTAATAAGAAGAGAATTCTACCACTAACATACCGTCCATGAAATCTCTCGGGTTTTTTAGTATTTAAAAAAAAGGAACAAAATCCAATAAAGAATGAAAAAGAAAAGCCAACCAAAATTGAATGAAAACCCCAACAACACCACAATGATCCTTTTACCAACCCCAAATGTCCATTTCAAAAGCCACACTTTCTTCTTCCTTTACATATAAAAGGAAGAAAATGCAGAGACATTAGCCACTAGAAACTCAAAACCCTATCCCTTTCTCATCCATGGCTTCCCTCTCTCTCATCTCTCCTCCTTCTCTCTCTTCCTCCCGCCATGTTTCCTCCATAGCCAACCTTCTTCTCCGATCACCAAAGCCTCTTAATCTTTCCGCTCATAACCACCACCGCTGCCGTCCTCTCTCCGTTCAAGCCCGCTCCGTCTCCACTCTCACTCAAGACGACCTCAAGAAGCTTGCTGCCGACAAGGCTGTTGAGTATGTCAAGAGTGGAATGGTCCTCGGCCTTGGCACCGGCTCCACCGCCGCCTTCGTTGTCGCCAAGATTGGCGAACTTCTCAAGAGTAATCAATTGAGTGACATTGTTGNCGCCTTCGTTGTCGCCAAGATTGGCGAACTTCTCAAGAGTAATCAATTGAGTGACATTGTTGGAATCCCTACCTCCAAGCGGACGGAGGAGCAAGCTAGGGCATTAGGAATTCCTCTCTCTGTTCTTGATGATCATCCGCATCTCGATTTGGCTATCGATGGCGCTGATGAGGTCGATCCAGATCTGAATCTCGTTAAAGGCCGCGGCGGCGCTTTGTTGCGTGAGAAAATGGTGGAGGCTGCTTCCGATAAATTCGTCGTCGTCGTCGATGATACTAAATTGGTCGACGGCCTCGGCGGAAGCGGTCTCGCGATGCCGGTGGAAGTCGTTCAGTTCTGCTGGAAATACAATTTGGTGAGGCTTCAAGACCTATTCAAGGACGAAGATTGCGAGGCCAAGCTCCGATTGGACGCCGATGGGAAGCCATACGTCACCGATAATTCAAATTACATAGTCGATTTATATTTCAAGACTCCAATCAAAGACGGATTAGCCGCCGGAAAAGAGATTTCGGCGTTTGAAGGAGTGGTGGAGCACGGACTGTTCTTGGACATGGCGACCGCCGTGATCATCGCCGGAAAAGATGGAATCGACATCAAGACCAAATGATTTCTGCTTCCATTAACTTCCATTGGTGAGTTCTGCTAAAAACTGTTCGTTCGATTCCTTTTACTTTCTTCTAATCCGTATATTAGAGATTTGAATCGCAACTTTTCCATTTTTGTTCATGATTTCTTGGTGATAGTGAGCACGATTTCATCTCTGTATTATAAGAAATCTTGTGCAAATTTTTGCTGATGATCTGCTCAATCTGGGATGGGATATATTTGTAAATTGTACCAAGATGAATATTTGGGATGGGATATATCTTGTGCAAATTGTAGAAATAATATAGTAAGATGAATATATGTACAAGAACAGTGATCAGCAGCCTCTAATGACTAGAGCTATGATTTATTTATTATATGTAATAATGTACCAAACTCAGACATAACATATAATAACAATCTATATGAAACCAAAACATAGTGTAAACAACATAAATGAATATCAATTATATATATAATCAAAGATCTGCTAGTTCCAAAGCTCCATAGTCATGCCAAATAAAATTGCCATAGCCACCCACCCAAACTTTCCTGGTAGAAGGGAGTTTCCTGATGAAAGGAAGAAGGAAAAATGAGCACTAATAACATCTTAGGGTTTAAAAATATGACGTTCTTGTGTATCTTTATATCTCTCGTGACATAATTACATTATATACTTGTTTTGAAGTAGTTGTAAGAGGGAAAACTGTTCGTGACTTGCTTATCTTGAAGTCCTTCTAAGATCAATAGAGTTTTTGTAAGATATTTTATCTTAAGAGTGAAGATTGTCCTTATAGATCAGTATGTGTTATTTTAGCACGTTTTTTCCCCACTCACGTACTTATTAGAAAAAGTTTGTCCTCTTTGGGCTTCCTCTCAAGGTTTTTAAAACGTGTCTGCTACAGAGAGGTTTCCACACCCTTATAAAGGGTGTTTCGTTCTCCTCCCCAATTGACGTGGGATCTCACAATACACTCCCCCCCTTCAAGGCCCTGAGTCCTTGTTGGCACTCATTCCTTTCTCTAGTGGGACCCCCACCAAATCCACCTCCCTTCGAGACCCAGCATCCTTACTGGCATTCCGCCTCGTGTCTACCCCCTTTCGGGGAACAACCAATCTCCAAGCTGGCACATCGACCAGTGTCTGGCTTTGATACCATTTGTAATAGCCTAGACCCACCGCTAGTAGATATTGTTCTCTCTGGGTTTTCCCTTTCAGGCTTCTGCTTAAGGTTTTTAAAACACGTCTGTTAGGGAGATGTTTCCATACCCTTATAAAGGTGTTTCGTTCTTTTCCCCGTCTCACAGCCACCCAACTAGAGATGTCTATTTTATCCACAAGGACTCGCTCCAAACAGGGAGGGGATTCTCCATTTAGATAAGGAATGGGAATATTTTTTTTCCCGTTAGATAAATTGGGTTGGGGACAAGATTATATTCCCCATACCCACCCAATTACTCGCCTTGTCCCATGGACATCTCTATACCCAACATAGGATCGCTACCTCCAAACCAAACATTCCCAACTTTAGAGTTTTTATAATCTAGTTATCGAAAATTATAATGCCTTGTTGATATAAGTAATAACTATCAATTCTTATGTCCTTAATATTACTCTCTTTTAAATTTGATATTGTTTCGTTCATGTATTCTTCTCAACACGGGTGTCACAAAAATAGTTGAAGTTAGACCTATGCTATTGTATTGGTAATCTAACCAAAGAAATTAAAATAAAAAAATAAAAAATAAAAAATAAAAACTTTATTTTTTATATATAAAATACATCTAAAATCCCAATAAAAAGGTATATATATATATAGGTAGATTAAATTGTAAGGCAACATTTTAATTGTTTTTATAAAGCAAGTTGGTGGACTTGTTGCCACGTGTCATAATGTCAAACTTTGAAAATAAATATATAATACGTGGAAATAATTTGCATACTTTTTCAACGAGATGATGCGCAAGGCATGACTTATTTATTTATTTTATTTTATTACAAATAATCAAGATCTTGAATGCTAAATAAAATCATGTTTTTTTTAAAATAAAAAAGTCCAAGATCTTGAATTATTTATAAAATAATTAAAAAAAAGTAAAAATTTTAAAAAAATTAATTTGACTTTTAATCACCATATCATTGTCATTATGTAAATTAAACTAATTATTTTATTAACCCTCAAATTTTAACATTAATTAAATAATAAATCAAGAAATTGACAAAACTTTAATTATAAGCAATGAATAAAAAAATTTGTAGAAAACAAGAACCACATGGTTGAAAATTTGACCCAATAAACCATAATTTTTTTTAAATTTATTATTTATATATATTATTCAGAAGAAGATGAATATTTTAATTAATGGTGAATAAATAAATTATTTAAAAATATCACGATGTGGATTTTTTTTTTATTTTTTTAATTGATATGTTTTTTATTATAATAATGTAATATCAAAATTCAAAACAATTTTTTTTATTTAAATGGAATTCATGTCTTTTATTATTTATTAACCATTTCCTTGCTTATTTTATTGTGATTCTAGAACTATTTTTAAAATTCTACCAATCTTTTTTAATATTTTCAAAATATAAAACGAAAAAAATAATCGAACATCGTACCTTGTCCGGTACCAGAACCCCCACTTCCATTATCGCTTGAATTTACGTTAGCAACTTTAATTCCAAGTTTTGCACAATCCGACCCGATTGTACCTATAAATAATATAATAACAAAAATTAGATCGTAATTTCAAAATTACATTAAAATACACGTTTATTCCAACCGAGGAACAAATTACTCGAAAACAATATTTTAAGAATTTAACGACCAAATATTACCCGACTTAATTGAAATTATATTTTTAGTTGAAAAAAATTGGATAAATAGTGAATCTTACAATCACTATAGCAAGGGAAGGCAGAAATGTTGAGGAGATTGTAGAAGCCAGAGCTGCATTCACACGTGTGTGCATACGTATTGTTCTTCTCGCACGTGCCTTCTCCACAATAGGCCCAATAGCAAGCTGCAAGACAATTTATAAAAATAAAAAATAAAAAATCAATTATATTTTTTTTTTGAAGACTTAATTAATTTCGTTTTTTTATTAAAAACAATAATTAAAACGCTAATTATATTAAAAATAATATAAATAATTTACATAATCAAGTCAACCTAAGCATATATAAGGTGGCAGTCTCGTATATTTAAAAACTCCAAACATTTAAAAATAAAATATTTAATATTAGCAATGACAGGTTAAGAGATTGAATTAAGTATACAAATAATTAAAACGTTAATTATATTTTAAGTATTTTTTAAAATTTAATCCTTATTATTAAAAAAAAATTGGATTAATAATAATTTAATTAGAATTTTTAAAATATTAAAAACAATTACCAAAAGAAAAAAGAAATATTATCCAAATATTAAAAACTAAAATTATAGTTATCAAAGAAAATATAAAAATAAAATAACATATTTATATATATGTTAAAATTTTAATTTTAAAAGCTAAAATAGACTAAATAATTGAAAATTTTAATTATCGAATAAAATAAAATAAAAATAAATACATATAATCATAAACAAAAATAATTATATTTTAAATTCGACTTATAAAGTTATCCAATAAATAAATAAATAAATATTTAAATTAGGGTTTTGTTCTTCGGAAATTGCGACGGAAAGCAACGAAGAAAGATTTGGGGAAACTTGGCCGGAAACGGACTTACGATTGAAGAAGGAGGAGTTCCTCGGAACTGGCTTATCTGGTACCGGCGGCGGCGCCGACTGGCAGCCATAGTCGAGAGAACCTTCAAAACAAGGAGAAGAAACAGAGAGTTGGATGATTCGATTTCGATCGCCATTTTCGACGAACAGAGAAATCGGAGAGAGAGAGATTGAGAGAGATTGAGAGAGATTGAGAGAGAGAGAGAGAGAGAGAGAGAAGCTTACAGTTAGGGATGACGCAAGGAAGAAAAGTGAGATCGTCGTCGGAGTCGCGAGTACGCTTCCAGCCGGAATCGCACTCGCATTTGAAGAACGGATATACGTCGTCCGTTGTGCAATTCCCCTTTCCGCAGTTCACTTCATCGCATATTTTATCTATAAATATAATAAACATTTTGTTATTTTTTCTTTTTCCTTTTTTTAAATTCACAAATTAAAATTTATAAAAATTAGAAAAAAAAAAAACGATATACTTAAAAATTTAATAAAATTTCAACTTCCTTTCAATAAAATTTAAAATTAATATATTTATTTATTAATTTTTTAAAATAAATATTATTTACATGATATTTTTTCTTCACTAATATAATTTAGTTACATCCCATTAAAAATTAATTTTAATTTAATATTAATTTTAAGAGCCGAAAAAATTAAAATTTATATATTTAAAAATGTAGAGACTAAAATGAATGAGACTCGAACTATATATATAATTCTTAGATAATTTTTTATTTTTTATTTTTTATATTAATTTTAAACGAGCAATCGCTACAAAACACAGTTTTCGTCAAAAGCAAAAGGTTTAGAGAAAGGAAAAATACCGAGAAATGGAAGGTGACCATCTACCATTATAACAACAGCCGGGAGGAGGACGAGGTCAACAGTGAGACTATATATATATATATAGGTAGATAGATAATTCTCAGATAATTTTAAATTTTCAATATTTATTTGAAACCAGCAATAGTAGACAGAGTTCTGNAACGGAAGGTGATCATCTGCCATTACAACAACGACGGGGAGGAGGACGAGGACAACGGTGAGAAAGTCAACGGCTCGACGGGAAGAAGCTGCCATGGTGACCTCTAGAGAGAGAAAGATGGAGGAGAGAGAGAGAGATGTAATAGAAAATGGTGGATTGAAGTAAACAAAGATTTTAGGTCGGTTTTCTAGAATGTAACATAAAATTTTATCGTCATCTTGTTTAAACGGTCAGAGTAATGGACGGAAATAATACAATCAAAACCCATTTAATTCAGGGGATGAGATGACTCACCTCGAACGAAGTGGAAAATCACAATGAATGAGAGAGGGAGCAGTGAAAGATTTTTCTCCCTAAGCTAAATGGGGACGAGGATAGGAATGTAATTCTCAGTCCCCGACTCTGACCCTGTTCTAATTTCTTTCCCTCCCCGCTCCACATAAATTATCCGATATTTAAAAATTATAACAAAAAGGAAAAATTCTCGCCCGGAATCTAATCCTCGCAAATTTTCTATTGAAAATTTTCGCTCCGATTTCGGCAAAAATAAATGTGATGTCCCACATTGATTGGGGAGGAGAACAAACCACTATTGGTGTGGAAACCTTCCCCTAGCAGACGCGTTTTAAAGCCTTGAGGGGAAGCCCGAAAGGGAAAGCCCAAAGAGGACAATATTTGCTAGCGGTGGATCTGGGTTGTTACAAATGGTATCAGAGCCAGACACCAGACGATGTGTCAGTCTTCTCGCTGTTCCCCGAAAGGGGTAGACACGAAGCGGTGTGCCAGTAAGGACACTGGGCCCAAAAGGGAGGTGGATTTGGGGGTGGTCCCACATCGATTGGAGGAAAGAAAGAGTGCCATCAAGGACGCTGGGCCCCGTAGGGGGTAGATTGTGGTGACCCACATTGGTTGGGGAAGAGAACAAACCACCATTTATATGGGTGTGGAAACCTTCCCCCTAGCATACGCGTTTTAAAGCCTTGAGGGGAAGCGTGAAAGGAAAAGTCCAAAGAGGACAATATCTGCTAGCGGTGGATCTGGGTCGTTATAATAAATGAAGAATTTTGTGGGGTTAATAATTAATTGAACAAATATAATTCTTGAAAATATATAATAAAAAAGAATAAGCACGTATGCTCAACCCTACTTCGACTATCTTACGCAGAGCAAAATTAGGTTTTTTACGTGTTCGGCCCGTAATTAAATAAGTGAAAGGTAAGTACAAGGGTAAAAGTAAAATAAAATAAAATAAGGTTACTAGAAAATTCAAAGGAATTTGGTTTTATTATTTTTTTTTTTTAATGTGTGATGCTTCAATATTCAACAATAAGGCTATAAAATAAAATTATTAAGAGATTTAATTGCCATTTGGTCAATAATTGAGGCCTTTAATTATTAATTCCAACTAAGCTAGAAGCTTCCAACATCCTTAGGCCTTAAACATCTTATTTAAATTTTAATTATTTATTGTTTTATAAAATATAATTTTAGATTAGACCCTAATCCCGCGTCGAAAAATAACCATAGGTGACCTGTTTTAGCCTTCTTGTTTTAAAACGTGTTATAGAACTATGTTCAGAGTGTGAAAGAGCGTAAGTGTTACCCTCACATTAAGTGCGTTCTAGACTCTTGCTTGTCTCTAGTAGCGGGTTAAGTTTCTTTTTGTCTTTCTCTTGTTTTACTATGTCAAGATGTAAAGTGTCGATGTACGTTTAATGTGTGGAAGAAAGCAAGTGCGGCCCTCACGTTAATTGCGTCTTTGGTTCTTTCTTGTCTCTAGTAGCTGATCGAGCTTCTTCGTCCCTCTCCCGTTTTACTGTGCCAAGATGTAAGGTGTCGGTGTACATTCAGTGTGTGAAAGAGGGCAAGTGCAGCCCTCACGTTCAGTGGTCCCTAGCTCTTGCTGATCTCTATTAGTCAATCGAGTTTCTTCATCCCTCTCCTGTTCTACTATGTCAAGATGTAAGGTGTCAGCGAACGTTCTGTATGTGGAACAAGACAAATGCAGCCCTCACATTGAGAACGTCCCAGACTCTTACTCGTCTCTAGTAATCAACCGAGTTTCTTCGCCCCTCTTCCGTTTTACTATGCCTCTTGTAAGGTATCCGTAATGATGATCACCTCGAAGTATGCACGGGAGCCCTCAATTGATTCCATTGATACCATTGAAGCTTTGAAGCCGGG